>NW_027183700.1:0-103094 GCF_041296385.1 Aphelocoma coerulescens | reverse complement strand
TTTCCTGGGTGCCTTTAGTGTGTGAGCAGTCCCTGGTGCCGTTGTCTTTGGATCCTGAGTGTGGGAGAGGCAAGGCTTAGGATGGTGCGTAGAGCTGAGAAGGAAAGTGCCCGAGAGCAGCGTGTGTGCTGCTGCTTTGAGGGGTGCAGTTGAAGTTGTAGGCAGCAAGAGCTTTCTCAGCTGGCCCTTTTGTGAGCTCTGCTTTTGCCAGATGACTTCCATCTTACCCTCTTACCATCTTAGCCTCTCATTTTTGCATATCCCAAACCCCCTTCCAAACATCCAGCAGCTGCTTGTAAAGAAGAAGTCCTAGAACAAAAAGCCAGTGCTGCCTTTCATAGCCCCTTTGCTGTCTATGAAGTAGAGGAAAGAAGCTAGTGAGACGCACTTTCTTTCTCAACTCCATAGAGCGCATCCTTCTCTCAAGGTGGCAGAGTCCTTGGCGAAGTGAAGCATCTGCAGCTGCAGTTCAGACTGAGAGATGTGCCAGGACAGGAAACATTTGCTGACCTTCCCTGTTCCCTGTGCAACATGATTCTCGCATCCCAGTCACTTTCACACACCTTCGGTATCCCTGAGTCCAAGCAGCTAAAGCTCACAGAGACAGAAGTGTCAGGAAGGAAAACGTTCCAAAAGCACCCCCTTCTCTATCAGCATATATATTGTGCACAACAGGCTGCGGCACCGAACCTTCCTTCTCAGATAGACATGCCATCACACTTTTCACTCTTGCAGCTCGGTTGAAAAGCTCCAGCAGCTGCTCCCGCAATAGCAAAAGGTTCTAGAAGTGAAAGCCAGTTTGGGGCTGCACCTTCTCCTTGCCGCATGTAAGCCACACCAAACTCCCTGATGCACTCTGTCCTCCCCTTCTCAAAGGAGTAGACGGTGGCATCAGGACACACCTGTGTCCCAGCAGCTGGGTGCCCAGCCGGGAGCAGGAGCAGGGCTGGGGCTGCTCCCAAAGTTGCCCCGCCCCAATGCCAGAGCCGGACATATGCTGAGGGGGGGGCTGGATCAGGCTTTATTGTCCAGCTGCATGCCAGGACGTGAGCACAAAATCTACCTGCATTCTCTGCAGCATGCCATCCTGGAGCAGAGCCATTGCCAAAGGAAGCCGTCAGCCCGTGCCAAGCCAGTGCCGGAGTGGGATCCTAGCAGCACCTGTGGAAGCCGGGAGAGAGGAGCCCACCTGGAGCAGGTTCGTGCAGGATTAATCATCCCGTGGCTTCCCACCAGGGTCCTGTTGCTTCAAAAGGCCCCACAGTGTCACTGTGGCCCCTCGGTTCCACCAGGTTCCATAGCGTCACTGTGGTGCCCAGGGTTCCGTCAGCTTCGCCAGCATCCCCACGGTCTGCAGAGCTCCCCGAGCTTCTGTGGTGTCACAGTGGAGGCAGGGTTGCATCAGGTTCCATAGCATCAGCACGGGTCTCCAGGGCTCCCAGAGGTTCTGTGGTGTCACAGTGGAGGCAGGGTTTGCATCAGGTTCCATAGCATCACCACAGTCTCCAGGGCTCCCTGAGCTTCTGTGGTGTCACAGTGGAGGCAGGGTTGCATCAGGTTCCATAGCATCAGCACGGTCTCCAGGGCTCCCAGAGGTTCTGTGGTTGTCACAGAGGAGGCAGGGTTGCATCAGGTTCCATAGCATCACCACGGTCTCCAGGGCTCCCCTGAGCTTCTGTGGTGGTGTCACAGAGGAGCCAGGCTTCCTTGTAGTTCCCCAGCATCACAAAGGCTCTCCTGGGGAGCCACCGGTCACAAAGCACCGTGGGCTCTGTGCAGCCCCGCTGTGTCACAATGGCCGCTGCTTCCACGAGCCCCCGCAGTGTCCCAGTGGGCCCCGTGGCTTTAGGAGTGGGTGGCTGGG
This sequence comes from Aphelocoma coerulescens, assembly GCF_041296385.1. Taxonomy (NCBI): domain Eukaryota; kingdom Metazoa; phylum Chordata; class Aves; order Passeriformes; family Corvidae; genus Aphelocoma; species Aphelocoma coerulescens. Next base: position 101,230 of record NW_027183700.1, on the reverse strand, counting down.
AGTTGGTGCCAGCGGCTGGGGGAGCAGCAGCAGGGACTGTGTGTGGACAGTGCCATGGCCACTTGTGTGGCCACTGGTGTCTCTGTGCCAGGCACAGCCGTGGTGTGTAACACCGGCTCTGGGTCCTTTGGCTGTGCAGGTGGCAGTCACGGCCTGGAGCAGGGCTGCTCCCGGGGGACAGCCTGGGGCAGGAGGCTGCTGGAGATTCATTCCCCACACTCCTTGTCATGAGGTGCTCAGAGTGATTGGAAAGGCTGTTGGCAGCAGGCAGTTCTCTGGGTTCAAGCTGTGGAGCTGTCAGCGGGAATGCAAAGGCCAAGCTGGTGAGCCTTTTGTCCTGGTGCCTTTAGTGTGTGAGCAGTCCCTGGTGCCGTTGTCTTTGGATCCTGAGTGTGGGAGAGGCAAGGCTTAGGATGGTGCGTAGAGCTGAGAAGGAAAGTGCCGAGAGCAGCGTGTGTGCTGCTGCTTTGAGGGGTGCAGTTGAAGTTGTAGGCAGCAAGAGCTTTCTCAGCTGGCCCTTTTGTGAGCTCTGCTTTTGCCAGATGACTTCCATCTTACCCTCTTACCATCTTAGCCTCTCATTTTTGCATATCCCAAACCCCCTTCCAAACATCCAGCAGCTGCTTGTAAAGAAGAAGTCCTAGAACAAAAAGCCAGTGCTGCCTTTCATAGCCCCTTTGCTGTCTATGAAGTAGAGGAAAGAAGCTAGTGAGACGCACTTTCTTTCTCAACTCCATAGAGCGCATCCTTCTCTCAAGGTGGCAGAGTCCTTGGCGGAAGTGAAGCATCTGCAGCTGCAGTTCAGACTGAGAGATGTGCCAGGACAGGAAACATTTGCTGACCTTCCCTGTTCCCTGTGCAACATGATTCTCGCATCCCAGTCACTTTCACATACCTTCGGTATCCCTGAGTCCAAGCAGCTAAAGCTCACAGAGACAGAAGTGTCAGGAAGGAAAACGTTCCAAAAGCACCCCCTTCTCTTATCAGCATATAAATTGTGCACAACAGGCTGCGGCACCGAACCTTCCTTCTCAGATAGACATGCCATCACACTTTTCACTCTTGCAGCTCGGTTGAAAAGCTCCAGCAGCTGCTCCCGCAATAGCAAAAGGTTCTAGAAGTGAAAGCCAGTTTGGGGCTGCACCTTCTCCTTGCCGCATGTAAGCCACACCAAACTCCCTGATGCACTCTGTCCTCCCCTTCTCAAAGGAGTAGACGGTGGCATCAGGACACACCTGTGTCCCAGCAGCTGGGTGCCCAGCCGGGAGCAGGAGCAGGGCTGGGGCTGCTCCCAAAGTTGCCCCGCCCCAATGCCAGAGCCGGACATATGCTGAGGGGGGGCTGGATCAGGCTTTATTGTCCAGCTGCATGCCAGGAGTGAGCACAAAATCTACCTGCATTCTCTGCAGCATGCCATCCTGGAGCAGAGCCATTGCCAAAGGAAGCCGTGAGCCCGTGCCAAGCCAGTGCCGGAGTGGGATCCTAGCAGCACCTGTGGAAGCCGGGAGAGAGGAGCCCACCTGGAGCAGGTTCGTGCAGGATTAATCATCCCGTGGCTTCCCACCAGGGTCCTGTTGCTTCCAAAAGGCCCCACAGTGTCACTGTGGCCCCTCGGTTCCACCAGGTTCCATAGCGTCACTGTGGTGCCCAGGGTTCCGTCAGCTTCGCCAGCATCCCCACGGTCTGCAGAGCTCCCCGAGCTTCTGTGGTGTCACAGTGGAGGCAGGGTTGCATCAGGTTCCATAGCATCAGCATGGTCTCCAGGGCTCCCAGAGGTTCTGTGGTGTCACAGTGGAGGCAGGGTTGCATCAGGTTCCATAGCATCACCACAGTCTCCAGGGCTCCCTGAGCTTCTGTGGTGTCACAGTGGAGGCAGGGTTGCATCAGGTTCCATAGCATCAGCACGGTCTCCAGGGCTCCCAGAGGTTCTGTGGTGTCACAGAGGAGGCAGGGTTGCATCAGGTTCCATAGCATCAGCACGGTCTCCAGGGCTCCCCTGAGCTTCTGTGGTGGTGTCACAGAGGAGCCAGGCTTCCTTGTAGTTCCCCAGCATCACAAAGGCTCTCCTGGGAGCCACCGGTCACAAAGCACCGTGGGCTCTGTGCAGCCCCGCTGTGTCACAATGGCCGCTGGCTTCCACGAGCCCCCGCAGTGTCCCAGTGGGCCCCGTGGCTTTAGGAGTGGGTGGCTGGGAGTTGGTGCCAGCGGCTGGGGGAGCAGCAGCAGGGACTGTGTGTGGACAGTGCCATGGCCACTTGTGTGGCCACTGGTGTCTCTGTGCCAGGCACAGCCGTGGTGTGTAACACCGGCTCTGGGTCCTTTGGCTGTGCAGGTGGCAGTCACGGCCTGGAGCAGGGCTGCTCCCGGGGGACAGCCTGGGGCAGGAGGCTGCTGGAGATTCATTCCCCACACTCCTTGTCATGAGGTGCTCAGAGTGATTGGAAAGGCTGTTGGCAGCAGGCAGTTCTCTGGGTTCAAGCTGTGGAGCTGTCAGCGGGAATGCAAAGGCCAAGCTGGTGAGCCTTTTGTCCTGGTGCCTTTAGTGTGTGAGCAGTCCCTGGTGCCGTTGTCTTTGGATCCTGAGTGTGGGAGAGGCAAGGCTTAGGATGGTGCGTAGAGCTGAGAAGGAAAGTGCCGAGAGCAGCGTGTGTGCTGCTGCTTTGAGGGGTGCAGTTGAAGTTGTAGGCAGCAAGAGCTTTCTCAGCTGGCCCTTTTGTGAGCTCTGCTTTTGCCAGATGACTTCCATCTTACCCTCTTACCATCTTAGCCTCTCATTTTTGCATATCCCAAACCCCCTTCCAAACATCCAGCAGCTGCTTGTAAAGAAGAAGTCCTAGAACAAAAAGCCAGTGCTGCCTTTCATAGCCCCTTTGCTGTCTATGAAGTAGAGGAAAGAAGCTAGTGAGACGCACTTTCTTTCTCAACTCCATAGAGCGCATCCTTCTCTCAAGGTGGCAGAGTCCTTGGCGGAAGTGAAGCATCTGCAGCTGCAGTTCAGACTGAGAGATGTGCCAGGACAGGAAACATTTGCTGACCTTCCCTGTTCCCTGTGCAACATGATTCTCGCATCCCAGTCACTTTCACATACCTTCGGTATCCCTGAGTCCAAGCAGCTAAAGCTCACAGAGACAGAAGTGTCAGGAAGGAAAACGTTGCAAAAGCACCCCCTTCTCTTATCAGCATATAAATTGTGCACAACAGGCTGCGGCACCGAACCTTCCTTCTCAGATAGACATGCCATCACACTTTTCACTCTTGCAGCTCGGTTGAAAAGCTCCAGCAGCTGCTCCCGCAATAGCAAAAGGTTCTAGAAGTGAAAGCCAGTTTGGGGCTGCACCTTCTCCTTGCCGCATGTAAGCCACACCAAACTCCCTGATGCACTCTGTCCTCCCCTTCTCAAAGGAGTAGACGGTGGCATCAGGACACACCTGTGTCCCAGCAGCTGGGTGCCCAGCCGGGAGCAGGAGCAGGGCTGGGGCTGCTCCCAAAGTTGCCCCGCCCCAATGCCAGAGCCGGACATATGCTGAGGGGGGGCTGGATCAGGCTTTATTGTCCAGCTGCATGCCAGGAGTGAGCACAAAATCTACCTGCATTCTCTGCAGCATGCCATCCTGGAGCAGAGCCATTGCCAAAGGAAGCCGTGAGCCCGTGCCAAGCCAGTGCCGGAGTGGGATCCTAGCAGCACCTGTGGAAGCCGGGAGAGAGGAGCCCACCTGGAGCAGGTTCGTGCAGGATTAATCATCCCGTGGCTTCCCACCAGGGTCCTGTTGCTTCCAAAAGGCCCCACAGTGTCACTGTGGCCCCTCGGTTCCACCAGGTTCCATAGCGTCACTGTGGTGCCCAGGGTTCCGTCAGCTTCGCCAGCATCCCCACGGTCTGCAGAGCTCCCCGAGCTTCTGTGGTGTCACAGTGGAGGCAGGGTTGCATCAGGTTCCATAGCATCAGCACGGTCTCCAGGGCTCCCAGAGGTTCTGTGGTGTCACAGTGGAGGCAGGGTTGCATCAGGTTCCATAGCATCACCACAGTCTCCAGGGCTCCCTGAGCTTCTGTGGTGTCACAGTGGAGGCAGGGTTGCATCAGGTTCCATAGCATCAGCACGGTCTCCAGGGCTCCCAGAGGTTCTGTGGTGTCACAGAGGAGGCAGGGTTGCATCAGGTTCCATAGCATCAGCACGGTCTCCAGGGCTCCAAGAGCTTCTGTGTTGTCACAGAGGAGGCAGGGTTGCATCAGGTTCAATAGCATCAGCACGGTCTCCAGGGCTCCCCTGAGCTTCTGTGGTGGTGTCACAGAGGAGCCAGGCTTCCTTGTAGTTCCCCAGCATCACAAAGGCTCTCCTGGGAGCCACGGGTCACAAAGCACCGTGGGCTCTGTGCAGCCCCGCTGTGTCACAATGGCCGCTGGCTTCCACGAGCCCCCGCAGTGTCCCAGTGGGCCCCGTGGCTTTAGGAGTGGGTGGCTGGGAGTTGGTGCCAGCGGCTGGGGGAGCAGCAGCAGGGACTGTGTGTGGACAGTGCCATGGCCACTTGTGTGGCCACTGGTGTCTCTGTGCCAGGCACAGCCGTGGTGTGTAACACCGGCTCTGGGTCCTTTGGCTGTGCAGGTGGCAGTCACGGCCTGGAGCAGGGCTGCTCCCGGGGGACAGCCTGGGGCAGGAGGCTGCTGGAGATTCATTCCCCACACTCCTTGTCATGAGGTGCTCAGAGTGATTGGAAAGGCTGTTGGCAGCAGGCAGTTCTCTGGGTTCAAGCTGTGGAGCTGTCAGCGGGAATGCAAAGGCCAAGCTGGTGAGCCTTTTGTCCTGGTGCCTTTAGTGTGTGAGCAGTCCCTGGTGCCGTTGTCTTTGGATCCTGAGTGTGGGAGAGGCAAGGCTTAGGATGGTGCGTAGAGCTGAGAAGGAAAGTGCCGAGAGCAGCGTGTGTGCTGCTGCTTTGAGGGGTGCAGTTGAAGTTGTAGGCAGCAAGAGCTTTCTCAGCTGGCCCTTTTGTGAGCTCTGCTTTTGCCAGATGACTTCCATCTTACCCTCTTACCATCTTAGCCTCTCATTTTTGCATATCCCAAACCCCCTTCCAAACATCCAGCAGCTGCTTGTAAAGAAGAAGTCCTAGAACAAAAAGCCAGTGCTGCCTTTCATAGCCCCTTTGCTGTCTATGAAGTAGAGGAAAGAAGCTAGTGAGACGCACTTTCTTTCTCAACTCCATAGAGCGCATCCTTCTCTCAAGGTGGCAGAGTCCTTGGCGGAAGTGAAGCATCTGCAGCTGCAGTTCAGACTGAGAGATGTGCCAGGACAGGAAACATTTGCTGACCTTCCCTGTTCCCTGTGCAACATGATTCTCGCATCCCAGTCACTTTCACATACCTTCGGTATCCCTGAGTCCAAGCAGCTAAAGCTCACAGAGACAGAAGTGTCAGGAAGGAAAACGTTCCAAAAGCACCCCCTTCTCTTATCAGCATATAAATTGTGCACAACAGGCTGCGGCACCGAACCTTCCTTCTCAGATAGACATGCCATCACACTTTTCACTCTTGCAGCTCGGTTGAAAAGCTCCAGCAGCTGCTCCCGCAATAGCAAAAGGTTCTAGAAGTGAAAGCCAGTTTGGGGCTGCACCTTCTCCTTGCCGCATGTAAGCCACACCAAACTCCCTGATGCACTCTGTCCTCCCCTTCTCAAAGGAGTAGACGGTGGCATCAGGACACACCTGTGTCCCAGCAGCTGGGTGCCCAGCCGGGAGCAGGAGCAGGGCTGGGGCTGCTCCCAAAGTTGCCCCGCCCCAATGCCAGAGCCGGACATATGCTGAGGGGGGGCTGGATCAGGCTTTATTGTCCAGCTGCATGCCAGGAGTGAGCACAAAATCTACCTGCATTCTCTGCAGCATGCCATCCTGGAGCAGAGCCATTGCCAAAGGAAGCCGTGAGCCCGTGCCAAGCCAGTGCCGGAGTGGGATCCTAGCAGCACCTGTGGAAGCCGGGAGAGAGGAGCCCACCTGGAGCAGGTTCGTGCAGGATTAATCATCCCGTGGCTTCCCACCAGGGTCCTGTTGCTTCCAAAAGGCCCCACAGTGTCACTGTGGCCCCTCGGTTCCACCAGGTTCCATAGCGTCACTGTGGTGCCCAGGGTTCCGTCAGCTTCGCCAGCATCCCCACGGTCTGCAGAGCTCCCCGAGCTTCTGTGGTGTCACAGTGGAGGCAGGGTTGCATCAGGTTCCATAGCATCAGCACGGTCTCCAGGGCTCCCAGAGGTTCTGTGGTGTCACAGTGGAGGCAGGGTTGCATCAGGTTCCATAGCATCACCACAGTCTCCAGGGCTCCCTGAGCTTCTGTGGTGTCACAGTGGAGGCAGGGTTGCATCAGGTTCCATAGCATCAGCACGGTCTCCAGGGCTCCCAGAGGTTCTGTGGTGTCACAGAGGAGGCAGGGTTGCATCAGGTTCAATAGCATCAGCACGGTCTCCAGGGCTCCCCTGAGCTTCTGTGGTGGTGTCACAGAGGAGCCAGGCTTCCTTGTAGTTCCCCAGCATCACAAAGGCTCTCCTGGGAGCCACGGGTCACAAAGCACCGTGGGCTCTGTGCAGCCCCGCTGTGTCACAATGGCCGCTGGCTTCCACGAGCCCCCGCAGTGTCCCAGTGGGCCCCGTGGCTTTAGGAGTGGGTGGCTGGGAGTTGGTGCCAGCGGCTGGGGGAGCAGCAGCAGGGACTGTGTGTGGACAGTGCCATGGCCACTTGTGTGGCCACTGGTGTCTCTGTGCCAGGCACAGCCGTGGTGTGTAACACCGGCTCTGGGTCCTTTGGCTGTGCAGGTGGCAGTCACGGCCTGGAGCAGGGCTGCTCCCGGGGGACAGCCTGGGGCAGGAGGCTGCTGGAGATTCATTCCCCACACTCCTTGTCATGAGGTGCTCAGAGTGATTGGAAAGGCTGTTGGCAGCAGGCAGTTCTCTGGGTTCAAGCTGTGGAGCTGTCAGCGGGAATGCAAAGGCCAAGCTGGTGAGCCTTTTGTCCTGGTGCCTTTAGTGTGTGAGCAGTCCCTGGTGCCGTTGTCTTTGGATCCTGAGTGTGGGAGAGGCAAGGCTTAGGATGGTGCGTAGAGCTGAGAAGGAAAGTGCCGAGAGCAGCGTGTGTGCTGCTGCTTTGAGGGGTGCAGTTGAAGTTGTAGGCAGCAAGAGCTTTCTCAGCTGGCCCTTTTGTGAGCTCTGCTTTTGCCAGATGACTTCCATCTTACCCTCTTACCATCTTAGCCTCTCATTTTTGCATATCCCAAACCCCCTTCCAAACATCCAGCAGCTGCTTGTAAAGAAGAAGTCCTAGAACAAAAAGCCAGTGCTGCCTTTCATAGCCCCTTTGCTGTCTATGAAGTAGAGGAAAGAAGCTAGTGAGACGCACTTTCTTTCTCAACTCCATAGAGCGCATCCTTCTCTCAAGGTGGCAGAGTCCTTGGCGGAAGTGAAGCATCTGCAGCTGCAGTTCAGACTGAGAGATGTGCCAGGACAGGAAACATTTGCTGACCTTCCCTGTTCCCTGTGCAACATGATTCTCGCATCCCAGTCACTTTCACATACCTTCGGTATCCCTGAGTCCAAGCAGCTAAAGCTCACAGAGACAGAAGTGTCAGGAAGGAAAACGTTGCAAAAGCACCCCCTTCTCTTATCAGCATATAAATTGTGCACAACAGGCTGCGGCACCGAACCTTCCTTCTCAGATAGACATGCCATCACACTTTTCACTCTTGCAGCTCGGTTGAAAAGCTCCAGCAGCTGCTCCCGCAATAGCAAAAGGTTCTAGAAGTGAAAGCCAGTTTGGGGCTGCACCTTCTCCTTGCCGCATGTAAGCCACACCAAACTCCCTGATGCACTCTGTCCTCCCCTTCTCAAAGGAGTAGACGGTGGCATCAGGACACACCTGTGTCCCAGCAGCTGGGTGCCCAGCCGGGAGCAGGAGCAGGGCTGGGGCTGCTCCCAAAGTTGCCCCGCCCCAATGCCAGAGCCGGACATATGCTGAGGGGGGGCTGGATCAGGCTTTATTGTCCAGCTGCATGCCAGGAGTGAGCACAAAATCTACCTGCATTCTCTGCAGCATGCCATCCTGGAGCAGAGCCATTGCCAAAGGAAGCCGTGAGCCCGTGCCAAGCCAGTGCCGGAGTGGGATCCTAGCAGCACCTGTGGAAGCCGGGAGAGAGGAGCCCACCTGGAGCAGGTTCGTGCAGGATTAATCATCCCGTGGCTTCCCACCAGGGTCCTGTTGCTTCCAAAAGGCCCCACAGTGTCACTGTGGCCCCTCGGTTCCACCAGGTTCCATAGCGTCACTGTGGTGCCCAGGGTTCCGTCAGCTTCGCCAGCATCCCCACGGTCTGCAGAGCTCCCCGAGCTTCTGTGGTGTCACAGTGGAGGCAGGGTTGCATCAGGTTCCATAGCATCAGCACGGTCTCCAGGGCTCCCAGAGGTTCTGTGGTGTCACAGTGGAGGCAGGGTTGCATCAGGTTCCATAGCATCACCACAGTCTCCAGGGCTCCCTGAGCTTCTGTGGTGTCACAGTGGAGGCAGGGTTGCATCAGGTTCCATAGCATCAGCACGGTCTCCAGGGCTCCCAGAGGTTCTGTGGTGTCACAGAGGAGGCAGGGTTGCATCAGGTTCCATAGCATCAGCACGGTCTCCAGGGCTCCAAGAGCTTCTGTGTTGTCACAGAGGAGGCAGGGTTGCATCAGGTTCAATAGCATCAGCACGGTCTCCAGGGCTCCCCTGAGCTTCTGTGGTGGTGTCACAGAGGAGCCAGGCTTCCTTGTAGTTCCCCAGCATCACAAAGGCTCTCCTGGGAGCCACGGGTCACAAAGCACCGTGGGCTCTGTGCAGCCCCGCTGTGTCACAATGGCCGCTGGCTTCCACGAGCCCCCGCAGTGTCCCAGTGGGCCCCGTGGCTTTAGGAGTGGGTGGCTGGGAGTTGGTGCCAGCGGCTGGGGGAGCAGCAGCAGGGACTGTGTGTGGACAGTGCCATGGCCACTTGTGTGGCCACTGGTGTCTCTGTGCCAGGCACAGCCGTGGTGTGTAACACCGGCTCTGGGTCCTTTGGCTGTGCAGGTGGCAGTCACGGCCTGGAGCAGGGCTGCTCCCGGGGGACAGCCTGGGGCAGGAGGCTGCTGGAGATTCATTCCCCACACTCCTTGTCATGAGGTGCTCAGAGTGATTGGAAAGGCTGTTGGCAGCAGGCAGTTCTCTGGGTTCAAGCTGTGGAGCTGTCAGCGGGAATGCAAAGGCCAAGCTGGTGAGCCTTTTTTCCTGGTGCCTTTAGTGTGTGAGCAGTCCCTGGTGCCGTTGTCTTTGGATCCTGAGTGTGGGAGAGGCAAGGCTTAGGATGGTGCGTAGAGCTGAGAAGGAAAGTGCCGAGAGCAGCGTGTGTGCTGCTGCTTTGAGGGGTGCAGTTGAAGTTGTAGGCAGCAAGAGCTTTCTCAGCTGGCCCTTTTGTGAGCTCTGCTTTTGCCAGATGACTTCCATCTTACCCTCTTACCATCTTAGCCTCTCATTTTTGCATATCCCAAACCCCCTTCCAAACATCCAGCAGCTGCTTGTAAAGAAGAAGTCCTAGAACAAAAAGCCAGTGCTGCCTTTCATAGCCCCTTTGCTGTCTATGAAGTAGAGGAAAGAAGCTAGTGAGACGCACTTTCTTTCTCAACTCCATAGAGCGCATCCTTCTCTCAAGGTGGCAGAGTCCTTGGCGGAAGTGAAGCATCTGCAGCTGCAGTTCAGACTGAGAGATGTGCCAGGACAGGAAACATTTGCTGACCTTCCCTGTTCCCTGTGCAACATGATTCTCGCATCCCAGTCACTTTCACATACCTTCGGTATCCCTGAGTCCAAGCAGCTAAAGCTCACAGAGACAGAAGTGTCAGGAAGGAAAACGTTGCAAAAGCACCCCCTTCTCTTATCAGCATATAAATTGTGCACAACAGGCTGCGGCACCGAACCTTCCTTCTCAGATAGACATGCCATCACACTTTTCACTCTTGCAGCTCGGTTGAAAAGCTCCAGCAGCTGCTCCCGCAATAGCAAAAGGTTCTAGAAGTGAAAGCCAGTTTGGGGCTGCACCTTCTCCTTGCCGCATGTAAGCCACACCAAACTCCCTGATGCACTCTGTCCTCCCCTTCTCAAAGGAGTAGACGGTGGCATCAGGACACACCTGTGTCCCAGCAGCTGGGTGCCCAGCCGGGAGCAGGAGCAGGGCTGGGGCTGCTCCCAAAGTTGCCCCGCCCCAATGCCAGAGCCGGACATATGCTGAGGGGGGGCTGGATCAGGCTTTATTGTCCAGCTGCATGCCAGGAGTGAGCACAAAATCTACCTGCATTCTCTGCAGCATGCCATCCTGGAGCAGAGCCATTGCCAAAGGAAGCCGTGAGCCCGTGCCAAGCCAGTGCCGGAGTGGGATCCTAGCAGCACCTGTGGAAGCCGGGAGAGAGGAGCCCACCTGGAGCAGGTTCGTGCAGGATTAATCATCCCGTGGCTTCCCACCAGGGTCCTGTTGCTTCCAAAAGGCCCCACAGTGTCACTGTGGCCCCTCGGTTCCACCAGGTTCCATAGCGTCACTGTGGTGCCCAGGGTTCCGTCAGCTTCGCCAGCATCCCCACGGTCTGCAGAGCTCCCCGAGCTTCTGTGGTGTCACAGTGGAGGCAGGGTTGCATCAGGTTCCATAGCATCAGCACGGTCTCCAGGGCTCCCAGAGGTTCTGTGGTGTCACAGAGGAGGCAGGGTTGCATCAGGTTCCATAGCATCACCACGGTCTCCAGGGTTCCAAGAGCTTCTGTGGTGTCACAGAGGAGGCAGGGTTGCATCAGGTTCAATAGCATCAGCACGGTCTCCAGGGCTCCCCTGAGCTTCTGTGGTGGTGTCACAGAGGAGCCAGGCTTCCTTGTAGTTCCCCAGCATCACAAAGGCTCTCCTGGGAGCCACGGGTCACAAAGCACCGTGGGCTCTGTGCAGCCCCGCTGTGTCACAATGGCCGCTGGCTTCCACGAGCCCCCGCAGTGTCCCAGTGGGCCCCGTGGCTTTAGGAGTGGGTGGCTGGGAGTTGGTGCCAGCGGCTGGGGGAGCAGCAGCAGGGACTGTGTGTGGACAGTGCCATGGCCACTTGTGTGGCCACTGGTGTCTCTGTGTCAGGCACAGCCGTGGTGTGTAACACCGGCTCTGGGTCCTTTGGCTGTGCAGGTGGCAGTCACGGCCTGGAGCAGGGCTGCTCCCGGGGGACAGCCTGGGGCAGGAGGCTGCTGGAGATTCATTCCCCACACTCCTTGTCATGAGGTGCTCAGAGTGATTGGAAAGGCTGTTGGCAGCAGGCAGTTCTCTGGGTTCAAGCTGTGGAGCTGTCAGCGGGAATGCAAAGGCCAAGCTGGTGAGCCTTTTGTCCTGGTGCCTTTAGTGTGTGAGCAGTCCCTGGTGCCGTTGTCTTTGGATCCTGAGTGTGGGAGAGGCAAGGCTTAGGATGGTGCGTAGAGCTGAGAAGGAAAGTGCCGAGAGCAGCGTGTGTGCTGCTGCTTTGAGGGGTGCAGTTGAAGTTGTAGGCAGCAAGAGCTTTCTCAGCTGGCCCTTTTGTGAGCTCTGCTTTTGCCAGATGACTTCCATCTTACCCTCTTACCATCTTAGCCTCTCATTTTTGCATATCCCAAACCCCCTTCCAAACATCCAGCAGCTGCTTGTAAAGAAGAAGTCCTAGAACAAAAAGCCAGTGCTGCCTTTCATAGCCCCTTTGCTGTCTATGAAGTAGAGGAAAGAAGCTAGTGAGACGCACTTTCTTTCTCAACTCCATAGAGCGCATCCTTCTCTCAAGGTGGCAGAGTCCTTGGCGGAAGTGAAGCATCTGCAGCTGCAGTTCAGACTGAGAGATGTGCCAGGACAGGAAACATTTGCTGACCTTCCCTGTTCCCTGTGCAACATGATTCTCGCATCCCAGTCACTTTCACATACCTTCGGTATCCCTGAGTCCAAGCAGCTAAAGCTCACAGAGACAGAAGTGTCAGGAAGGAAAACGTTCCAAAAGCACCCCCTTCTCTTATCAGCATATAAATTGTGCACAACAGGCTGCGGCACCGAACCTTCCTTCTCAGATAGACATGCCATCACACTTTTCACTCTTGCAGCTCGGTTGAAAAGCTCCAGCAGCTGCTCCCGCAATAGCAAAAGGTTCTAGAAGTGAAAGCCAGTTTGGGGCTGCACCTTCTCCTTGCCGCATGTAAGCCACACCAAACTCCCTGATGCACTCTGTCCTCCCCTTCTCAAAGGAGTAGACGGTGGCATCAGGACACACCTGTGTCCCAGCAGCTGGGTGCCCAGCCGGGAGCAGGAGCAGGGCTGGGGCTGCTCCCAAAGTTGCCCCGCCCCAATGCCAGAGCCGGACATATGCTGAGGGGGGGCTGGATCAGGCTTTATTGTCCAGCTGCATGCCAGGAGTGAGCACAAAATCTACCTGCATTCTCTGCAGCATGCCATCCTGGAGCAGAGCCATTGCCAAAGGAAGCCGTGAGCCCGTGCCAAGCCAGTGCCGGAGTGGGATCCTAGCAGCACCTGTGGAAGCCGGGAGAGAGGAGCCCACCTGGAGCAGGTTCGTGCAGGATTAATCATCCCGTGGCTTCCCACCAGGGTCCTGTTGCTTCCAAAAGGCCCCACAGTGTCACTGTGGCCCCTCGGTTCCACCAGGTTCCATAGCGTCACTGTGGTGCCCAGGGTTCCGTCAGCTTCGCCAGCATCCCCACGGTCTGCAGAGCTCCCCGAGCTTCTGTGGTGTCACAGTGGAGGCAGGGTTGCATCAGGTTCCATAGCATCAGCACGGTCTCCAGGGCTCCCAGAGGTTCTGTGGTGTCACAGAGGAGGCAGGGTTGCATCAGGTTCCATAGCATCACCACGGTCTCCAGGGTTCCAAGAGCTTCTGTGGTGTCACAGAGGAGGCAGGGTTGCATCAGGTTCAATAGCATCAGCACGGTCTCCAGGGCTCCCCTGAGCTTCTGTGGTGGTGTCACAGAGGAGCCAGGCTTCCTTGTAGTTCCCCAGCATCACAAAGGCTCTCCTGGGAGCCACGGGTCACAAAGCACCGTGGGCTCTGTGCAGCCCCGCTGTGTCACAATGGCCGCTGGCTTCCACGAGCCCCCGCAGTGTCCCAGTGGGCCCCGTGGCTTTAGGAGTGGGTGGCTGGGAGTTGGTGCCAGCGGCTGGGGGAGCAGCAGCAGGGACTGTGTGTGGACAGTGCCATGGCCACTTGTGTGGCCACTGGTGTCTCTGTGTCAGGCACAGCCGTGGTGTGTAACACCGGCTCTGGGTCCTTTGGCTGTGCAGGTGGCAGTCACGGCCTGGAGCAGGGCTGCTCCCGGGGGACAGCCTGGGGCAGGAGGCTGCTGGAGATTCATTCCCCACATTCCTTGTCATGAGGTGCTCAGAGTGATTGGAAAGGCTGTTGGCAGCAGGCAGTTCTCTGGGTTCAAGCTGTGGAGCTGTCAGCGGGAATGCAAAGGCCAAGCTGGTGAGCCTTTTTTCCTGGTGCCTTTAGTGTGTGAGCAGTCCCTGGTGCCGTTGTCTTTGGATCCTGAGTGTGGGAGAGGCAAGGCTTAGGATGGTGCGTAGAGCTGAGAAGGAAAGTGCCGAGAGCAGCGTGTGTGCTGCTGCTTTGAGGGGTGCAGTTGAAGTTGTAGGCAGCAAGAGCTTTCTCAGCTGGCCCTTTTGTGAGCTCTGCTTTTGCCAGATGACTTCCATCTTACCCTCTTACCATCTTAGCCTCTCATTTTTGCATATCCCAAACCCCCTTCCAAACATCCAGCAGCTGCTTGTAAAGAAGAAGTCCTAGAACAAAAAGCCAGTGCTGCCTTTCATAGCCCCTTTGCTGTCTATGAAGTAGAGGAAAGAAGCTAGTGAGACGCACTTTCTTTCTCAACTCCATAGAGCGCATCCTTCTCTCAAGGTGGCAGAGTCCTTGGCGGAAGTGAAGCATCTGCAGCTGCAGTTCAGACTGAGAGATGTGCCAGGACAGGAAACATTTGCTGACCTTCCCTGTTCCCTGTGCAACATGATTCTCGCATCCCAGTCACTTTCACACACCTTCGGTATCCCTGAGTCCAAGCAGCTAAAGCTCACAGAGACAGAAGTGTCAGGAAGGAAAACGTTGCAAAAGCACCCCCTTCTCTTATCAGCATATAAATTGTGCACAACAGGCTGCGGCACCGAACCTTCCTTCTCAGATAGACATGCCATCACACTTTTCACTCTTGCAGCTCGGTTGAAAAGCTCCAGCAGCTGCTCCCGCAATAGCAAAAGGTTCTAGAAGTGAAAGCCAGTTTGGGGCTGCACCTTCTCCTTGCCGCATGTAAGCCACACCAAACTCCCTGATGCACTCTGTCCTCCCCTTCTCAAAGGAGTAGACGGTGGCATCAGGACACACCTGTGTCCCAGCAGCTGGGTGCCCAGCCGGGAGCAGGAGCAGGGCTGGGGCTGCTCCCAAAGTTGCCCCGCCCCAATGCCAGAGCCGGACATATGCTGAGGGGGGGCTGGATCAGGCTTTATTGTCCAGCTGCATGCCAGGAGTGAGCACAAAATCTACCTGCATTCTCTGCAGCATGCCATCCTGGAGCAGAGCCATTGCCAAAGGAAGCCGTCAGCCCGTGCCAAGCCAGTGCCGGAGTGGGATCCTAGCAGCACCTGTGGAAGCCGGGAGAGAGGAGCCCACCTGGAGCAGGTTCGTGCAGGATTAATCATCCCGTGGCTTCCCACCAGGGTCCTGTTGCTTCCAAAAGGCCCCACAGTGTCACTGTGGCCCCTCGGTTCCACCAGGTTCCATAGCGTCACTGTGGTGCCCAGGGTTCCGTCAGCTTCGCCAGCATCCCCACGGTCTGCAGAGCTCCCCGAGCTTCTGTGGTGTCACAGTGGAGGCAGGGTTGCATCAGGTTCCATAGCATCAGCACGGTCTCCAGGGCTCCCAGAGGTTCTGTGGTGTCACAGTGGAGGCAGGGTTGCATCAGGTTCCATAGCATCACCACAGTCTCCAGGGCTCCCTGAGCTTCTGTGGTGTCACAGTGGAGGCAGGGTTGCATCAGGTTCCATAGCATCAGCACGGTCTCCAGGGCTC
Source organism: Aphelocoma coerulescens (assembly GCF_041296385.1). Lineage (NCBI taxonomy): Eukaryota > Metazoa > Chordata > Aves > Passeriformes > Corvidae > Aphelocoma > Aphelocoma coerulescens. Next base: position 86,153 of record NW_027183700.1, on the reverse strand, counting down.
CCAGAGGTTCTGTGGTGTCACAGAGGAGGCAGGGTTGCATCAGGTTCCATAGCATCAGCACGGTCTCCAGGGCTCCCCTGAGCTTCTGTGGTGGTGTCACAGAGGAGCCAGGCTTCCTTGTAGTTCCCCAGCATCACAAAGGCTCTCCTGGGAGCCACGGGTCACAAAGCACCGTGGGCTCTGTGCAGCCCCGCTGTGTCACAATGGCCGCTGGCTTCCACGAGCCCCCGCAGTGTCCCAGTGGGCCCCGTGGCTTTAGGAGTGGGTGGCTGGGAGTTGGTGCCAGCGGCTGGGGGAGCAGCAGCAGGGACTGTGTGTGGACAGTGCCATGGCCACTTGTGTGGCCACTGGTGTCTCTGTGCCAGGCACAGCCGTGGTGTGTAACACCGGCTCTGGGTCCTTTGGCTGTGCAGGTGGCAGTCACGGCCTGGAGCAGGGCTGCTCCCGGGGGACAGCCTGGGGCAGGAGGCTGCTGGAGATTCATTCCCCACACTCCTTGTCATGAGGTGCTCAGAGTGATTGGAAAGGCTGTTGGCAGCAGGCAGTTCTCTGGGTTCAAGCTGTGGAGCTGTCAGCGGGAATGCAAAGGCCAAGCTGGTGAGCCTTTTGTCCTGGTGCCTTTAGTGTGTGAGCAGTCCCTGGTGCCGTTGTCTTTGGATCCTGAGTGTGGGAGAGGCAAGGCTTAGGATGGTGCGTAGAGCTGAGAAGGAAAGTGCCGAGAGCAGCGTGTGTGCTGCTGCTTTGAGGGGTGCAGTTGAAGTTGTAGGCAGCAAGAGCTTTCTCAGCTGGCCCTTTTGTGAGCTCTGCTTTTGCCAGATGACTTCCATCTTACCCTCTTACCATCTTAGCCTCTCATTTTTGCATATCCCAAACCCCCTTCCAAACATCCAGCAGCTGCTTGTAAAGAAGAAGTCCTAGAACAAAAAGCCAGTGCTGCCTTTCATAGCCCCTTTGCTGTCTATGAAGTAGAGGAAAGAAGCTAGTGAGACGCACTTTCTTTCTCAACTCCATAGAGCGCATCCTTCTCTCAAGGTGGCAGAGTCCTTGGCGGAAGTGAAGCATCTGCAGCTGCAGTTCAGACTGAGAGATGTGCCAGGACAGGAAACATTTGCTGACCTTCCCTGTTCCCTGTGCAACATGATTCTCGCATCCCAGTCACTTTCACATACCTTCGGTATCCCTGAGTCCAAGCAGCTAAAGCTCACAGAGACAGAAGTGTCAGGAAGGAAAACGTTCCAAAAGCACCCCCTTCTCTTATCAGCATATAAATTGTGCACAACAGGCTGCGGCACCGAACCTTCCTTCTCAGATAGACATGCCATCACACTTTTCACTCTTGCAGCTCGGTTGAAAAGCTCCAGCAGCTGCTCCCGCAATAGCAAAAGGTTCTAGAAGTGAAAGCCAGTTTGGGGCTGCACCTTCTCCTTGCCGCATGTAAGCCACACCAAACTCCCTGATGCACTCTGTCCTCCCCTTCTCAAAGGAGTAGACGGTGGCATCAGGACACACCTGTGTCCCAGCAGCTGGGTGCCCAGCCGGGAGCAGGAGCAGGGCTGGGGCTGCTCCCAAAGTTGCCCCGCCCCAATGCCAGAGCCGGACATATGCTGAGGGGGGGCTGGATCAGGCTTTATTGTCCAGCTGCATGCCAGGAGTGAGCACAAAATCTACCTGCATTCTCTGCAGCATGCCATCCTGGAGCAGAGCCATTGCCAAAGGAAGCCGTGAGCCCGTGCCAAGCCAGTGCCGGAGTGGGATCCTAGCAGCACCTGTGGAAGCCGGGAGAGAGGAGCCCACCTGGAGCAGGTTCGTGCAGGATTAATCATCCCGTGGCTTCCCACCAGGGTCCTGTTGCTTCCAAAAGGCCCCACAGTGTCACTGTGGCCCCTCGGTTCCACCAGGTTCCATAGCGTCACTGTGGTGCCCAGGGTTCCGTCAGCTTCGCCAGCATCCCCACGGTCTGCAGAGCTCCCCGAGCTTCTGTGGTGTCACAGTGGAGGCAGGGTTGCATCAGGTTCCATAGCATCAGCATGGTCTCCAGGGCTCCCAGAGGTTCTGTGGTGTCACAGTGGAGGCAGGGTTGCATCAGGTTCCATAGCATCACCACAGTCTCCAGGGCTCCCTGAGCTTCTGTGGTGTCACAGTGGAGGCAGGGTTGCATCAGGTTCCATAGCATCAGCACGGTCTCCAGGGCTCCCAGAGGTTCTGTGGTGTCACAGAGGAGGCAGGGTTGCATCAGGTTCCATAGCATCAGCACGGTCTCCAGGGCTCCCCTGAGCTTCTGTGGTGGTGTCACAGAGGAGCCAGGCTTCCTTGTAGTTCCCCAGCATCACAAAGGCTCTCCTGGGAGCCACCGGTCACAAAGCACCGTGGGCTCTGTGCAGCCCCGCTGTGTCACAATGGCCGCTGGCTTCCACGAGCCCCCGCAGTGTCCCAGTGGGCCCCGTGGCTTTAGGAGTGGGTGGCTGGGAGTTGGTGCCAGCGGCTGGGGGAGCAGCAGCAGGGACTGTGTGTGGACAGTGCCATGGCCACTTGTGTGGCCACTGGTGTCTCTGTGCCAGGCACAGCCGTGGTGTGTAACACCGGCTCTGGGTCCTTTGGCTGTGCAGGTGGCAGTCACGGCCTGGAGCAGGGCTGCTCCCGGGGGACAGCCTGGGGCAGGAGGCTGCTGGAGATTCATTCCCCACACTCCTTGTCATGAGGTGCTCAGAGTGATTGGAAAGGCTGTTGGCAGCAGGCAGTTCTCTGGGTTCAAGCTGTGGAGCTGTCAGCGGGAATGCAAAGGCCAAGCTGGTGAGCCTTTTGTCCTGGTGCCTTTAGTGTGTGAGCAGTCCCTGGTGCCGTTGTCTTTGGATCCTGAGTGTGGGAGAGGCAAGGCTTAGGATGGTGCGTAGAGCTGAGAAGGAAAGTGCCGAGAGCAGCGTGTGTGCTGCTGCTTTGAGGGGTGCAGTTGAAGTTGTAGGCAGCAAGAGCTTTCTCAGCTGGCCCTTTTGTGAGCTCTGCTTTTGCCAGATGACTTCCATCTTACCCTCTTACCATCTTAGCCTCTCATTTTTGCATATCCCAAACCCCCTTCCAAACATCCAGCAGCTGCTTGTAAAGAAGAAGTCCTAGAACAAAAAGCCAGTGCTGCCTTTCATAGCCCCTTTGCTGTCTATGAAGTAGAGGAAAGAAGCTAGTGAGACGCACTTTCTTTCTCAACTCCATAGAGCGCATCCTTCTCTCAAGGTGGCAGAGTCCTTGGCGGAAGTGAAGCATCTGCAGCTGCAGTTCAGACTGAGAGATGTGCCAGGACAGGAAACATTTGCTGACCTTCCCTGTTCCCTGTGCAACATGATTCTCGCATCCCAGTCACTTTCACATACCTTCGGTATCCCTGAGTCCAAGCAGCTAAAGCTCACAGAGACAGAAGTGTCAGGAAGGAAAACGTTGCAAAAGCACCCCCTTCTCTTATCAGCATATAAATTGTGCACAACAGGCTGCGGCACCGAACCTTCCTTCTCAGATAGACATGCCATCACACTTTTCACTCTTGCAGCTCGGTTGAAAAGCTCCAGCAGCTGCTCCCGCAATAGCAAAAGGTTCTAGAAGTGAAAGCCAGTTTGGGGCTGCACCTTCTCCTTGCCGCATGTAAGCCACACCAAACTCCCTGATGCACTCTGTCCTCCCCTTCTCAAAGGAGTAGACGGTGGCATCAGGACACACCTGTGTCCCAGCAGCTGGGTGCCCAGCCGGGAGCAGGAGCAGGGCTGGGGCTGCTCCCAAAGTTGCCCCGCCCCAATGCCAGAGCCGGACATATGCTGAGGGGGGGCTGGATCAGGCTTTATTGTCCAGCTGCATGCCAGGAGTGAGCACAAAATCTACCTGCATTCTCTGCAGCATGCCATCCTGGAGCAGAGCCATTGCCAAAGGAAGCCGTGAGCCCGTGCCAAGCCAGTGCCGGAGTGGGATCCTAGCAGCACCTGTGGAAGCCGGGAGAGAGGAGCCCACCTGGAGCAGGTTCGTGCAGGATTAATCATCCCGTGGCTTCCCACCAGGGTCCTGTTGCTTCCAAAAGGCCCCACAGTGTCACTGTGGCCCCTCGGTTCCACCAGGTTCCATAGCGTCACTGTGGTGCCCAGGGTTCCATCAGCTTCGCCAGCATCCCCACGGTCTGCAGAGCTCCCCGAGCTTCTGTGGTGTCACAGTGGAGGCAGGGTTGCATCAGGTTCCATAGCATCAGCACGGTCTCCAGGGCTCCCAGAGGTTCTGTGGTGTCACAGTGGAGGCAGGGTTGCATCAGGTTCCATAGCATCACCACAGTCTCCAGGGCTCCCTGAGCTTCTGTGGTGTCACAGTGGAGGCAGGGTTGCATCAGGTTCCATAGCATCAGCACGGTCTCCAGGGCTCCCAGAGGTTCTGTGGTGTCACAGAGGAGGCAGGGTTGCATCAGGTTCCATAGCATCAGCACGGTCTCCAGGGCTCCAAGAGCTTCTGTGTTGTCACAGAGGAGGCAGGGTTGCATCAGGTTCAATAGCATCAGCACGGTCTCCAGGGCTCCCCTGAGCTTCTGTGGTGGTGTCACAGAGGAGCCAGGCTTCCTTGTAGTTCCCCAGCATCACAAAGGCTCTCCTGGGAGCCACGGGTCACAAAGCACCGTGGGCTCTGTGCAGCCCCGCTGTGTCACAATGGCCGCTGGCTTCCACGAGCCCCCGCAGTGTCCCAGTGGGCCCCGTGGCTTTAGGAGTGGGTGGCTGGGAGTTGGTGCCAGCGGCTGGGGGAGCAGCAGCAGGGACTGTGTGTGGACAGTGCCATGGCCACTTGTGTGGCCACTGGTGTCTCTGTGCCAGGCACAGCCGTGGTGTGTAACACCGGCTCTGGGTCCTTTGGCTGTGCAGGTGGCAGTCACGGCCTGGAGCAGGGCTGCTCCCGGGGGACAGCCTGGGGCAGGAGGCTGCTGGAGATTCATTCCCCACACTCCTTGTCATGAGGTGCTCAGAGTGATTGGAAAGGCTGTTGGCAGCAGGCAGTTCTCTGGGTTCAAGCTGTGGAGCTGTCAGCGGGAATGCAAAGGCCAAGCTGGTGAGCCTTTTGTCCTGGTGCCTTTAGTGTGTGAGCAGTCCCTGGTGCCGTTGTCTTTGGATCCTGAGTGTGGGAGAGGCAAGGCTTAGGATGGTGCGTAGAGCTGAGAAGGAAAGTGCCGAGAGCAGCGTGTGTGCTGCTGCTTTGAGGGGTGCAGTTGAAGTTGTAGGCAGCAAGAGCTTTCTCAGCTGGCCCTTTTGTGAGCTCTGCTTTTGCCAGATGACTTCCATCTTACCCTCTTACCATCTTAGCCTCTCATTTTTGCATATCCCAAACCCCCTTCCAAACATCCAGCAGCTGCTTGTAAAGAAGAAGTCCTAGAACAAAAAGCCAGTGCTGCCTTTCATAGCCCCTTTGCTGTCTATGAAGTAGAGGAAAGAAGCTAGTGAGACGCACTTTCTTTCTCAACTCCATAGAGCGCATCCTTCTCTCAAGGTGGCAGAGTCCTTGGCGGAAGTGAAGCATCTGCAGGTGCAGTTCAGACTGAGAGATGTGCCAGGACAGGAAACATTTGCTGACCTTCCCTGTTCCCTGTGCAACATGATTCTCGCATCCCAGTCACTTTCACATACCTTCGGTATCCCTGAGTCCAAGCAGCTAAAGCTCACAGAGACAGAAGTGTCAGGAAGGAAAACGTTCCAAAAGCACCCCCTTCTCTTATCAGCATATAAATTGTGCACAACAGGCTGCGGCACCGAACCTTCCTTCTCAGATAGACATGCCATCACACTTTTCACTCTTGCAGCTCGGTTGAAAAGCTCCAGCAGCTGCTCCCGCAATAGCAAAAGGTTCTAGAAGTGAAAGCCAGTTTGGGGCTGCACCTTCTCCTTGCCGCATGTAAGCCACACCAAACTCCCTGATGCACTCTGTCCTCCCCTTCTCAAAGGAGTAGACGGTGGCATCAGGACACACCTGTGTCCCAGCAGCTGGGTGCCCAGCCGGGAGCAGGAGCAGGGCTGGGGCTGCTCCCAAAGTTGCCCCGCCCCAATGCCAGAGCTGGACATATGCTGAGGAGGGGCTGGATCAGGCTTTATTGTCCAGCTGCATGCCAGGAGTGAGCACAAAATCTACCTGCATTCTCTGCAGCATGCCATCCTGGAGCAGAGCCATTGCCAAAGGAAGCCGTGAGCCCGTGCCAAGCCAGTGCCGGAGTGGGATCCTAGCAGCACCTGTGGAAGCCGGGAGAGAGGAGCCCACCTGGAGCAGGTTCGTGCAGGATTAATCATCCCGTGGCTTCCCACCAGGGTCCTGTTGCTTCCAAAAGGCCCCACAGTGTCACTGTGGCCCCTCGGTTCCACCAGGTTCCATAGCGTCACTGTGGTGCCCAGGGTTCCGTCAGCTTCGCCAGCATCCCCACGGTCTGCAGAGCTCCCCGAGCTTCTGTGGTGTCACAGTGGAGGCAGGGTTGCATCAGGTTCCATAGCATCAGCACGGTCTCCAGGGCTCCCAGAGGTTCTGTGGTGTCACAGTGGAGGCAGGGTTGCATCAGGTTCCATAGCATCACCACAGTCTCCAGGGCTCCCTGAGCTTCTGTGGTGTCACAGTGGAGGCAGGGTTGCATCAGGTTCCATAGCATCAGCACGGTCTCCAGGGCTCCCAGAGGTTCTGTGGTGTCACAGAGGAGGCAGGGTTGCATCAGGTTCAATAGCATCAGCACGGTCTCCAGGGCTCCCCTGAGCTTCTGTGGTGGTGTCACAGAGGAGCCAGGCTTCCTTGTAGTTCCCCAGCATCACAAAGGCTCTCCTGGGAGCCACGGGTCACAAAGCACCGTGGGCTCTGTGCAGCCCCGCTGTGTCACAATGGCCGCTGGCTTCCACGAGCCCCCGCAGTGTCCCAGTGGGCCCCGTGGCTTTAGGAGTGGGTGGCTGGGAGTTGGTGCCAGCGGCTGGGGGAGCAGCAGCAGGGACTGTGTGTGGACAGTGCCATGGCCACTTGTGTGGCCACTGGTGTCTCTGTGCCAGGCACAGCCGTGGTGTGTAACACCGGCTCTGGGTCCTTTGGCTGTGCAGGTGGCAGTCACGGCCTGGAGCAGGGCTGCTCCCGGGGGACAGCCTGGGGCAGGAGGCTGCTGGAGATTCATTCCCCACACTCCTTGTCATGAGGTGCTCAGAGTGATTGGAAAGGCTGTTGGCAGCAGGCAGTTCTCTGGGTTCAAGCTGTGGAGCTGTCAGCGGGAATGCAAAGGCCAAGCTGGTGAGCCTTTTGTCCTGGTGCCTTTAGTGTGTGAGCAGTCCCTGGTGCCGTTGTCTTTGGATCCTGAGTGTGGGAGAGGCAAGGCTTAGGATGGTGCGTAGAGCTGAGAAGGAAAGTGCCGAGAGCAGCGTGTGTGCTGCTGCTTTGAGGGGTGCAGTTGAAGTTGTAGGCAGCAAGAGCTTTCTCAGCTGGCCCTTTTGTGAGCTCTGCTTTTGCCAGATGACTTCCATCTTACCCTCTTACCATCTTAGCCTCTCATTTTTGCATATCCCAAACCCCCTTCCAAACATCCAGCAGCTGCTTGTAAAGAAGAAGTCCTAGAACAAAAAGCCAGTGCTGCCTTTCATAGCCCCTTTGCTGTCTATGAAGTAGAGGAAAGAAGCTAGTGAGACGCACTTTCTTTCTCAACTCCATAGAGCGCATCCTTCTCTCAAGGTGGCAGAGTCCTTGGCGGAAGTGAAGCATCTGCAGCTGCAGTTCAGACTGAGAGATGTGCCAGGACAGGAAACATTTGCTGACCTTCCCTGTTCCCTGTGCAACATGATTCTCGCATCCCAGTCACTTTCACATACCTTCGGTATCCCTGAGTCCAAGCAGCTAAAGCTCACAGAGACAGAAGTGTCAGGAAGGAAAACGTTGCAAAAGCACCCCCTTCTCTTATCAGCATATAAATTGTGCACAACAGGCTGCGGCACCGAACCTTCCTTCTCAGATAGACATGCCATCACACTTTTCACTCTTGCAGCTCGGTTGAAAAGCTCCAGCAGCTGCTCCCGCAATAGCAAAAGGTTCTAGAAGTGAAAGCCAGTTTGGGGCTGCACCTTCTCCTTGCCGCATGTAAGCCACACCAAACTCCCTGATGCACTCTGTCCTCCCCTTCTCAAAGGAGTAGACGGTGGCATCAGGACACACCTGTGTCCCAGCAGCTGGGTGCCCAGCCGGGAGCAGGAGCAGGGCTGGGGCTGCTCCCAAAGTTGCCCCGCCCCAATGCCAGAGCCGGACATATGCTGAGGGGGGGCTGGATCAGGCTTTATTGTCCAGCTGCATGCCAGGAGTGAGCACAAAATCTACCTGCATTCTCTGCAGCATGCCATCCTGGAGCAGAGCCATTGCCAAAGGAAGCCGTGAGCCCGTGCCAAGCCAGTGCCGGAGTGGGATCCTAGCAGCACCTGTGGAAGCCGGGAGAGAGGAGCCCACCTGGAGCAGGTTCGTGCAGGATTAATCATCCCGTGGCTTCCCACCAGGGTCCTGTTGCTTCCAAAAGGCCCCACAGTGTCACTGTGGCCCCTCGGTTCCACCAGGTTCCATAGCGTCACTGTGGTGCCCAGGGTTCCGTCAGCTTCGCCAGCATCCCCACGGTCTGCAGAGCTCCCCGAGCTTCTGTGGTGTCACAGTGGAGGCAGGGTTGCATCAGGTTCCATAGCATCAGCACGGTCTCCAGGGCTCCCAGAGGTTCTGTGGTGTCACAGTGGAGGCAGGGTTGCATCAGGTTCCATAGCATCACCACAGTCTCCAGGGCTCCCTGAGCTTCTGTGGTGTCACAGTGGAGGCAGGGTTGCATCAGGTTCCATAGCATCAGCACGGTCTCCAGGGCTCCCAGAGGTTCTGTGGTGTCACAGAGGAGGCAGGGTTGCATCAGGTTCCATAGCATCAGCACGGTCTCCAGGGCTCCAAGAGCTTCTGTGTTGTCACAGAGGAGGCAGGGTTGCATCAGGTTCAATAGCATCAGCACGGTCTCCAGGGCTCCCCTGAGCTTCTGTGGTGGTGTCACAGAGGAGCCAGGCTTCCTTGTAGTTCCCCAGCATCACAAAGGCTCTCCTGGGAGCCACGGGTCACAAAGCACCGTGGGCTCTGTGCAGCCCCGCTGTGTCACAATGGCCGCTGGCTTCCACGAGCCCCCGCAGTGTCCCAGTGGGCCCCGTGGCTTTAGGAGTGGGTGGCTGGGAGTTGGTGCCAGCGGCTGGGGGAGCAGCAGCAGGGACTGTGTGTGGACAGTGCCATGGCCACTTGTGTGGCCACTGGTGTCTCTGTGCCAGGCACAGCCGTGGTGTGTAACACCGGCTCTGGGTCCTTTGGCTGTGCAGGTGGCAGTCACGGCCTGGAGCAGGGCTGCTCCCGGGGGACAGCCTGGGGCAGGAGGCTGCTGGAGATTCATTCCCCACACTCCTTGTCATGAGGTGCTCAGAGTGATTGGAAAGGCTGTTGGCAGCAGGCAGTTCTCTGGGTTCAAGCTGTGGAGCTGTCAGCGGGAATGCAAAGGCCAAGCTGGTGAGCCTTTTGTCCTGGTGCCTTTAGTGTGTGAGCAGTCCCTGGTGCCGTTGTCTTTGGATCCTGAGTGTGGGAGAGGCAAGGCTTAGGATGGTGCGTAGAGCTGAGAAGGAAAGTGCCGAGAGCAGCGTGTGTGCTGCTGCTTTGAGGGGTGCAGTTGAAGTTGTAGGCAGCAAGAGCTTTCTCAGCTGGCCCTTTTGTGAGCTCTGCTTTTGCCAGATGACTTCCATCTTACCCTCTTACCATCTTAGCCTCTCATTTTTGCATATCCCAAACCCCCTTCCAAACATCCAGCAGCTGCTTGTAAAGAAGAAGTCCTAGAACAAAAAGCCAGTGCTGCCTTTCATAGCCCCTTTGCTGTCTATGAAGTAGAGGAAAGAAGCTAGTGAGACGCACTTTCTTTCTCAACTCCATAGAGCGCATCCTTCTCTCAAGGTGGCAGAGTCCTTGGCGGAAGTGAAGCATCTGCAGCTGCAGTTCAGACTGAGAGATGTGCCAGGACAGGAAACATTTGCTGACCTTCCCTGTTCCCTGTGCAACATGATTCTCGCATCCCAGTCACTTTCACATACCTTCGGTATCCCTGAGTCCAAGCAGCTAAAGCTCACAGAGACAGAAGTGTCAGGAAGGAAAACGTTCCAAAAGCACCCCCTTCTCTTATCAGCATATAAATTGTGCACAACAGGCTGCGGCACCGAACCTTCCTTCTCAGATAGACATGCCATCACACTTTTCACTCTTGCAGCTCGGTTGAAAAGCTCCAGCAGCTGCTCCCGCAATAGCAAAAGGTTCTAGAAGTGAAAGCCAGTTTGGGGCTGCACCTTCTCCTTGCCGCATGTAAGCCACACCAAACTCCCTGATGCACTCTGTCCTCCCCTTCTCAAAGGAGTAGACGGTGGCATCAGGACACACCTGTGTCCCAGCAGCTGGGTGCCCAGCCGGGAGCAGGAGCAGGGCTGGGGCTGCTCCCAAAGTTGCCCCGCCCCAATGCCAGAGCCGGACATATGCTGAGGGGGGGCTGGATCAGGCTTTATTGTCCAGCTGCATGCCAGGAGTGAGCACAAAATCTACCTGCATTCTCTGCAGCATGCCATCCTGGAGCAGAGCCATTGCCAAAGGAAGCCGTGAGCCCGTGCCAAGCCAGTGCCGGAGTGGGATCCTAGCAGCACCTGTGGAAGCCGGGAGAGAGGAGCCCACCTGGAGCAGGTTCGTGCAGGATTAATCATCCCGTGGCTTCCCACCAGGGTCCTGTTGCTTCCAAAAGGCCCCACAGTGTCACTGTGGCCCCTCGGTTCCACCAGGTTCCATAGCGTCACTGTGGTGCCCAGGGTTCCGTCAGCTTCGCCAGCATCCCCACGGTCTGCAGAGCTCCCCGAGCTTCTGTGGTGTCACAGTGGAGGCAGGGTTGCATCAGGTTCCATAGCATCAGCACGGTCTCCAGGGCTCCCAGAGGTTCTGTGGTGTCACAGTGGAGGCAGGGTTGCATCAGGTTCCATAGCATCACCACAGTCTCCAGGGCTCCCTGAGCTTCTGTGGTGTCACAGTGGAGGCAGGGTTGCATCAGGTTCCATAGCATCAGCACGGTCTCCAGGGCTCCCAGAGCTTCTGTGGTGTCACAGAGGAGGCAGGGTTGCATCAGGTTCAATAGCATCAGCACGGTCTCCAGGGCTCCCCTGAGCTTCTGTGGTGGTGTCACAGAGGAGCCAGGCTTCCTTGTAGTTCCCCAGCATCACAAAGGCTCTCCTGGGAGCCACGGGTCACAAAGCACCGTGGGCTCTGTGCAGCCCCGCTGTGTCACAATGGCCGCTGGCTTCCACGAGCCCCCGCAGTGTCCCAGTGGGCCCCGTGGCTTTAGGAGTGGGTGGCTGGGAGTTGGTGCCAGCGGCTGGGGGAGCAGCAGCAGGGACTGTGTGTGGACAGTGCCATGGCCACTTGTGTGGCCACTGGTGTCTCTGTGCCAGGCACAGCCGTGGTGTGTAACACCGGCTCTGGGTCCTTTGGCTGTGCAGGTGGCAGTCACGGCCTGGAGCAGGGCTGCTCCCGGGGGACAGCCTGGGGCAGGAGGCTGCTGGAGATTCATTCCCCACACTCCTTGTCATGAGGTGCTCAGAGTGATTGGAAAGGCTGTTGGCAGCAGGCAGTTCTCTGGGTTCAAGCTGTGGAGCTGTCAGCGGGAATGCAAAGGCCAAGCTGGTGAGCCTTTTGTCCTGGTGCCTTTAGTGTGTGAGCAGTCCCTGGTGCCGTTGTCTTTGGATCCTGAGTGTGGGAGAGGCAAGGCTTAGGATGGTGCGTAGAGCTGAGAAGGAAAGTGCCGAGAGCAGCGTGTGTGCTGCTGCTTTGAGGGGTGCAGTTGAAGTTGTAGGCAGCAAGAGCTTTCTCAGCTGGCCCTTTTGTGAGCTCTGCTTTTGCCAGATGACTTCCATCTTACCCTCTTACCATCTTAGCCTCTCATTTTTGCATATCCCAAACCCCCTTCCAAACATCCAGCAGCTGCTTGTAAAGAAGAAGTCCTAGAACAAAAAGCCAGTGCTGCCTTTCATAGCCCCTTTGCTGTCTATGAAGTAGAGGAAAGAAGCTAGTGAGACGCACTTTCTTTCTCAACTCCATAGAGCGCATCCTTCTCTCAAGGTGGCAGAGTCCTTGGCGGAAGTGAAGCATCTGCAGCTGCAGTTCAGACTGAGAGATGTGCCAGGACAGGAAACATTTGCTGACCTTCCCTGTTCCCTGTGCAACATGATTCTCGCATCCCAGTCACTTTCACATACCTTCGGTATCCCTGAGTCCAAGCAGCTAAAGCTCACAGAGACAGAAGTGTCAGGAAGGAAAACGTTCCAAAAGCACCCCCTTCTCTTATCAGCATATAAATTGTGCACAACAGGCTGCGGCACCGAACCTTCCTTCTCAGATAGACATGCCATCACACTTTTCACTCTTGCAGCTCGGTTGAAAAGCTCCAGCAGCTGCTCCCGCAATAGCAAAAGGTTCTAGAAGTGAAAGCCAGTTTGGGGCTGCACCTTCTCCTTGCCGCATGTAAGCCACACCAAACTCCCTGATGCACTCTGTCCTCCCCTTCTCAAAGGAGTAGACGGTGGCATCAGGACACACCTGTGTCCCAGCAGCTGGGTGCCCAGCCGGGAGCAGGAGCAGGGCTGGGGCTGCTCCCAAAGTTGCCCCGCCCCAATGCCAGAGCCGGACATATGCTGAGGGGGGGCTGGATCAGGCTTTATTGTCCAGCTGCATGCCAGGAGTGAGCACAAAATCTACCTGCATTCTCTGCAGCATGCCATCCTGGAGCAGAGCCATTGCCAAAGGAAGCCGTCAGCCCGTGCCAAGCCAGTGCCGGAGTGGGATCCTAGCAGCACCTGTGGAAGCCGGGAGAGAGGAGCCCACCTGGAGCAGGTTCGTGCAGGATTAATCATCCCGTGGCTTCCCACCAGGGTCCTGTTGCTTCCAAAAGGCCCCACAGTGTCACTGTGGCCCCTCGGTTCCACCAGGTTCCATAGCGTCACTGTGGTGCCCAGGGTTCCGTCAGCTTCGCCAGCATCCCCACGGTCTGCAGAGCTCCCCGAGCTTCTGTGGTGTCACAGTGGAGGCAGGGTTGCATCAGGTTCCATAGCATCAGCACGGTCTCCAGGGCTCCCAGAGGTTCTGTGGTGTCACAGTGGAGGCAGGGTTGCATCAGGTTCCATAGCATCACCACAGTCTCCAGGGCTCCCTGAGCTTCTGTGGTGTCACAGTGGAGGCAGGGTTGCATCAGGTTCCATAGCATCAGCACGGTCTCCAGGGCTCCCAGAGCTTCTGTGGTGTCACAGAGGAGGCAGGGTTGCATCAGGTTCAATAGCATCAGCACGGTCTCCAGGGCTCCCCTGAGCTTCTGTGGTGGTGTCACAGAGGAGCCAGGCTTCCTTGTAGTTCCCCAGCATCACAAAGGCTCTCCTGGGAGCCACGGGTCACAAAGCACCGTGGGCTCTGTGCAGCCCCGCTGTGTCACAATGGCCGCTGGCTTCCACGAGCCCCCGCAGTGTCCCAGTGGGCCCCGTGGCTTTAGGAGTGGGTGGCTGGGAGTTGGTGCCAGCGGCTGGGGGAGCAGCAGCAGGGACTGTGTGTGGACAGTGCCATGGCCACTTGTGTGGCCACTGGTGTCTCTGTGCCAGGCACAGCCGTGGTGTGTAACACCGGCTCTGGGTCCTTTGGCTGTGCAGGTGGCAGTCACGGCCTGGAGCAGGGCTGCTCCCGGGGGACAGCCTGGGGCAGGAGGCTGCTGGAGATTCATTCCCCACACTCCTTGTCATGAGGTGCTCAGAGTGATTGGAAAGGCTGTTGGCAGCAGGCAGTTCTCTGGGTTCAAGCTGTGGAGCTGTCAGCGGGAATGCAAAGGCCAAGCTGGTGAGCCTTTTGTCCTGGTGCCTTTAGTGTGTGAGCAGTCCCTGGTGCCGTTGTCTTTGGATCCTGAGTGTGGGAGAGGCAAGGCTTAGGATGGTGCGTAGAGCTGAGAAGGAAAGTGCCGAGAGCAGCGTGTGTGCTGCTGCTTTGAGGGGTGCAGTTGAAGTTGTAGGCAGCAAGAGCTTTCTCAGCTGGCCCTTTTGTGAGCTCTGCTTTTGCCAGATGACTTCCATCTTACCCTCTTACCATCTTAGCCTCTCATTTTTGCATATCCCAAACCCCCTTCCAAACATCCAGCAGCTGCTTGTAAAGAAGAAGTCCTAGAACAAAAAGCCAGTGCTGCCTTTCATAGCCCCTTTGCTGTCTATGAAGTAGAGGAAAGAAGCTAGTGAGACGCACTTTCTTTCTCAACTCCATAGAGCGCATCCTTCTCTCAAGGTGGCAGAGTCCTTGGCGGAAGTGAAGCATCTGCAGCTGCAGTTCAGACTGAGAGATGTGCCAGGACAGGAAACATTTGCTGACCTTCCCTGTTCCCTGTGCAACATGATTCTCGCATCCCAGTCACTTTCACATACCTTCGGTATCCCTGAGTCCAAGCAGCTAAAGCTCACAGAGACAGAAGTGTCAGGAAGGAAAACGTTCCAAAAGCACCCCCTTCTCTTATCAGCATATAAATTGTGCACAACAGGCTGCGGCACCGAACCTTCCTTCTCAGATAGACATGCCATCACACTTTTCACTCTTGCAGCTCGGTTGAAAAGCTCCAGCAGCTGCTCCCGCAATAGCAAAAGGTTCTAGAAGTGAAAGCCAGTTTGGGGCTGCACCTTCTCCTTGCCGCATGTAAGCCACACCAAACTCCCTGATGCACTCTGTCCTCCCCTTCTCAAAGGAGTAGACGGTGGCATCAGGACACACCTGTGTCCCAGCAGCTGGGTGCCCAGCCGGGAGCAGGAGCAGGGCTGGGGCTGCTCCCAAAGTTGCCCCGCCCCAATGCCAGAGCCGGACATATGCTGAGGGGGGGCTGGATCAGGCTTTATTGTCCAGCTGCATGCCAGGAGTGAGCACAAAATCTACCTGCATTCTCTGCAGCATGCCATCCTGGAGCAGAGCCATTGCCAAAGGAAGCCGTGAGCCCGTGCCAAGCCAGTGCCGGAGTGGGATCCTAGCAGCACCTGTGGAAGCCGGGAGAGAGGAGCCCACCTGGAGCAGGTTCGTGCAGGATTAATCATCCCGTGGCTTCCCACCAGGGTCCTGTTGCTTCCAAAAGGCCCCACAGTGTCACTGTGGCCCCTCGGTTCCACCAGGTTCCATAGCGTCACTGTGGTGCCCAGGGTTCCGTCAGCTTCGCCAGCATCCCCACGGTCTGCAGAGCTCCCCGAGCTTCTGTGGTGTCACAGTGGAGGCAGGGTTGCATCAGGTTCCATAGCATCAGCACGGTCTCCAGGGCTCCCAGAGGTTCTGTGGTGTCACAGTGGAGGCAGGGTTGCATCAGGTTCCATAGCATCACCACAGTCTCCAGGGCTCCCTGAGCTTCTGTGGTGTCACAGTGGAGGCAGGGTTGCATCAGGTTCCATAGCATCAGCACGGTCTCCAGGGCTCCCAGAGGTTCTGTGGTGTCACAGAGGAGGCAGGGTTGCATCAGGTTCAATAGCATCAGCACGGTCTCCAGGGCTCCCCTGAGCTTCTGTGGTGGTGTCACAGAGGAGCCAGGCTTCCTTGTAGTTCCCCAGCATCACAAAGGCTCTCCTGGGAGCCACGGGTCACAAAGCACCGTGGGCTCTGTGCAGCCCCGCTGTGTCACAATGGCCGCTGGCTTCCACGAGCCCCCGCAGTGTCCCAGTGGGCCCCGTGGCTTTAGGAGTGGGTGGCTGGGAGTTGGTGCCAGCGGCTGGGGGAGCAGCAGCAGGGACTGTGTGTGGACAGTGCCATGGCCACTTGTGTGGCCACTGGTGTCTCTGTGCCAGGCACAGCCGTGGTGTGTAACACCGGCTCTGGGTCCTTTGGCTGTGCAGGTGGCAGTCACGGCCTGGAGCAGGGCTGCTCCCGGGGGACAGCCTGGGGCAGGAGGCTGCTGGAGATTCATTCCCCACACTCCTTGTCATGAGGTGCTCAGAGTGATTGGAAAGGCTGTTGGCAGCAGGCAGTTCTCTGGGTTCAAGCTGTGGAGCTGTCAGCGGGAATGCAAAGGCCAAGCTGGTGAGCCTTTTGTCCTGGTGCCTTTAGTGTGTGAGCAGTCCCTGGTGCCGTTGTCTTTGGATCCTGAGTGTGGGAGAGGCAAGGCTTAGGATGGTGCGTAGAGCTGAGAAGGAAAGTGCCGAGAGCAGCGTGTGTGCTGCTGCTTTGAGGGGTGCAGTTGAAGTTGTAGGCAGCAAGAGCTTTCTCAGCTGGCCCTTTTGTGAGCTCTGCTTTTGCCAGATGACTTCCATCTTACCCTCTTACCATCTTAGCCTCTCATTTTTGCATATCCCAAACCCCCTTCCAAACATCCAGCAGCTGCTTGTAAAGAAGAAGTCCTAGAACAAAAAGCCAGTGCTGCCTTTCATAGCCCCTTTGCTGTCTATGAAGTAGAGGAAAGAAGCTAGTGAGACGCGCTTTCTTTCTCAACTCCATAGAGCGCATCCTTCTCTCAAGGTGGCAGAGTCCTTGGCGGAAGTGAAGCATCTGCAGCTGCAGTTCAGACTGAGAGATGTGCCAGGACAGGAAACATTTGCTGACCTTCCCTGTTCCCTGTGCAACATGATTCTCGCATCCCAGTCACTTTCACATACCTTCGGTATCCCTGAGTCCAAGCAGCTAAAGCTCACAGAGACAGAAGTGTCAGGAAGGAAAACGTTGCAAAAGCACCCCCTTCTCTTATCAGCATATAAATTGTGCACAACAGGCTGCGGCACCGAACCTTCCTTCTCAGATAGACATGCCATCACACTTTTCACTCTTGCAGCTCGGTTGAAAAGCTCCAGCAGCTGCTCCCGCAATAGCAAAAGGTTCTAGAAGTGAAAGCCAGTTTGGGGCTGCACCTTCTCCTTGCCGCATGTAAGCCACACCAAACTCCCTGATGCACTCTGTCCTCCCCTTCTCAAAGGAGTAGACGGTGGCATCAGGACACACCTGTGTCCCAGCAGCTGGGTGCCCAGCCGGGAGCAGGAGCAGGGCTGGGGCTGCTCCCAAAGTTGCCCCGCCCCAATGCCAGAGCCGGACATATGCTGAGGAGGGGCTGGATCAGGCTTTATTGTCCAGCTGCATGCCAGGAGTGAGCACAAAATCTACCTGCATTCTCTGCAGCATGCCATCCTGGAGCAGAGCCATTGCCAAAGGAAGCCGTGAGCCCGTGCCAAGCCAGTGCCGGAGTGGGATCCTAGCAGCACCTGTGGAAGCCGGGAGAGAGGAGCCCACCTGGAGCAGGTTCGTGCAGGATTAATCATCCCGTGGCTTCCCACCAGGGTCCTGTTGCTTCCAAAAGGCCCCACAGTGTCACTGTGGCCCCTCGGTTCCACCAGGTTCCATAGCGTCACTGTGGTGCCCAGGGTTCCGTCAGCTTCGCCAGCATCCCCACGGTCTGCAGAGCTCCCCGAGCTTCTGTGGTGTCACAGTGGAGGCAGGGTTGCATCAGGTTCCATAGCATCAGCACGGTCTCCAGGGCTCCCAGAGGTTCTGTGGTGTCACAGTGGAGGCAGGGTTGCATCAGGTTCCATAGCATCACCACAGTCTCCAGGGCTCCCTGAGCTTCTGTGGTGTCACAGTGGAGGCAGGGTTGCATCAGGTTCCATAGCATCAGCACGGTCTCCAGGGCTCCCAGAGGTTCTGTGGTGTCACAGAGGAGGCAGGGTTGCATCAGGTTCCATAGCATCAGCACGGTCTCCAGGGCTCCAAGAGCTTCTGTGTTGTCACAGAGGAGGCAGGGTTGCATCAGGTTCAATAGCATCAGCACGGTCTCCAGGGCTCCCCTGAGCTTCTGTGGTGGTGTCACAGAGGAGCCAGGCTTCCTTGTAGTTCCCCAGCATCACAAAGGCTCTCCTGGGAGCCACGGGTCACAAAGCACCGTGGGCTCTGTGCAGCCCCGCTGTGTCACAATGGCCGCTGGCTTCCACGAGCCCCCGCAGTGTCCCAGTGGGCCCCGTGGCTTTAGGAGTGGGTGGCTGGGAGTTGGTGCCAGCGGCTGGGGGAGCAGCAGCAGGGACTGTGTGTGGACAGTGCCATGGCCACTTGTGTGGCCACTGGTGTCTCTGTGCCAGGCACAGCCGTGGTGTGTAACACCGGCTCTGGGTCCTTTGGCTGTGCAGGTGGCAGTCACGGCCTGGAGCAGGGCTGCTCCCGGGGGACAGCCTGGGGCAGGAGGCTGCTGGAGATTCATTCCCCACACTCCTTGTCATGAGGTGCTCAGAGTGATTGGAAAGGCTGTTGGCAGCAGGCAGTTCTCTGGGTTCAAGCTGTGGAGCTGTCAGCGGGAATGCAAAGGCCAAGCTGGTGAGCCTTTTGTCCTGGTGCCTTTAGTGTGTGAGCAGTCCCTGGTGCCGTTGTCTTTGGATCCTGAGTGTGGGAGAGGCAAGGCTTAGGATGGTGCGTAGAGCTGAGAAGGAAAGTGCCGAGAGCAGCGTGTGTGCTGCTGCTTTGAGGGGTGCAGTTGAAGTTGTAGGCAGCAAGAGCTTTCTCAGCTGGCCCTTTTGTGAGCTCTGCTTTTGCCAGATGACTTCCATCTTACCCTCTTACCATCTTAGCCTCTCATTTTTGCATATCCCAAACCCCCTTCCAAACATCCAGCAGCTGCTTGTAAAGAAGAAGTCCTAGAACAAAAAGCCAGTGCTGCCTTTCATAGCCCCTTTGCTGTCTATGAAGTAGAGGAAAGAAGCTAGTGAGACGCACTTTCTTTCTCAACTCCATAGAGCGCATCCTTCTCTCAAGGTGGCAGAGTCCTTGGCGGAAGTGAAGCATCTGCAGCTGCAGTTCAGACTGAGAGATGTGCCAGGACAGGAAACATTTGCTGACCTTCCCTGTTCCCTGTGCAACATGATTCTCGCATCCCAGTCACTTTCACATACCTTCGGTATCCCTGAGTCCAAGCAGCTAAAGCTCACAGAGACAGAAGTGTCAGGAAGGAAAACGTTCCAAAAGCACCCCCTTCTCTTATCAGCATATAAATTGTGCACAACAGGCTGCGGCACCGAACCTTCCTTCTCAGATAGACATGCCATCACACTTTTCACTCTTGCAGCTCGGTTGAAAAGCTCCAGCAGCTGCTCCCGCAATAGCAAAAGGTTCTAGAAGTGAAAGCCAGTTTGGGGCTGCACCTTCTCCTTGCCGCATGTAAGCCACACCAAACTCCCTGATGCACTCTGTCCTCCCCTTCTCAAAGGAGTAGACGGTGGCATCAGGACACACCTGTGTCCCAGCAGCTGGGTGCCCAGCCGGGAGCAGGAGCAGGGCTGGGGCTGCTCCCAAAGTTGCCCCGCCCCAATGCCAGAGCCGGACATATGCTGAGGGGGGGCTGGATCAGGCTTTATTGTCCAGCTGCATGCCAGGAGTGAGCACAAAATCTACCTGCATTCTCTGCAGCATGCCATCCTGGAGCAGAGCCATTGCCAAAGGAAGCCGTGAGCCCGTGCCAAGCCAGTGCCGGAGTGGGATCCTAGCAGCACCTGTGGAAGCCGGGAGAGAGGAGCCCACCTGGAGCAGGTTCGTGCAGGATTAATCATCCCGTGGCTTCCCACCAGGGTCCTGTTGCTTCCAAAAGGCCCCACAGTGTCACTGTGGCCCCTCGGTTCCACCAGGTTCCATAGCGTCACTGTGGTGCCCAGGGTTCCGTCAGCTTCGCCAGCATCCCCACGGTCTGCAGAGCTCCCCGAGCTTCTGTGGTGTCACAGTGGAGGCAGGGTTGCATCAGGTTCCATAGCATCAGCATGGTCTCCAGGGCTCCCAGAGGTTCTGTGGTGTCACAGTGGAGGCAGGGTTGCATCAGGTTCCATAGCATCACCACAGTCTCCAGGGCTCCCTGAGCTTCTGTGGTGTCACAGTGGAGGCAGGGTTGCATCAGGTTCCATAGCATCAGCACGGTCTCCAGGGCTCCCAGAGGTTCTGTGGTGTCACAGAGGAGGCAGGGTTGCATCAGGTTCCATAGCATCAGCACGGTCTCCAGGGCTCCCCTGAGCTTCTGTGGTGGTGTCACAGAGGAGCCAGGCTTCCTTGTAGTTCCCCAGCATCACAAAGGCTCTCCTGGGAGCCACCGGTCACAAAGCACCGTGGGCTCTGTGCAGCCCCGCTGTGTCACAATGGCCGCTGGCTTCCACGAGCCCCCGCAGTGTCCCAGTGGGCCCCGTGGCTTTAGGAGTGGGTGGCTGGGAGTTGGTGCCAGCGGCTGGGGGAGCAGCAGCAGGGACTGTGTGTGGACAGTGCCATGGCCACTTGTGTG
This sequence comes from Aphelocoma coerulescens, assembly GCF_041296385.1. Classification (NCBI taxonomy): domain Eukaryota; kingdom Metazoa; phylum Chordata; class Aves; order Passeriformes; family Corvidae; genus Aphelocoma; species Aphelocoma coerulescens. The sequence continues at coordinate 65,848 of NW_027183700.1, read as the reverse complement.
GCCACTGGTGTCTCTGTGCCAGGCACAGCCGTGGTGTGTAACACCGGCTCTGGGTCCTTTGGCTGTGCAGGTGGCAGTCACGGCCTGGAGCAGGGCTGCTCCCGGGGGACAGCCTGGGGCAGGAGGCTGCTGGAGATTCATTCCCCACACTCCTTGTCATGAGGTGCTCAGAGTGATTGGAAAGGCTGTTGGCAGCAGGCAGTTCTCTGGGTTCAAGCTGTGGAGCTGTCAGCGGGAATGCAAAGGCCAAGCTGGTGAGCCTTTTGTCCTGGTGCCTTTAGTGTGTGAGCAGTCCCTGGTGCCGTTGTCTTTGGATCCTGAGTGTGGGAGAGGCAAGGCTTAGGATGGTGCGTAGAGCTGAGAAGGAAAGTGCCGAGAGCAGCGTGTGTGCTGCTGCTTTGAGGGGTGCAGTTGAAGTTGTAGGCAGCAAGAGCTTTCTCAGCTGGCCCTTTTGTGAGCTCTGCTTTTGCCAGATGACTTCCATCTTACCCTCTTACCATCTTAGCCTCTCATTTTTGCATATCCCAAACCCCCTTCCAAACATCCAGCAGCTGCTTGTAAAGAAGAAGTCCTAGAACAAAAAGCCAGTGCTGCCTTTCATAGCCCCTTTGCTGTCTATGAAGTAGAGGAAAGAAGCTAGTGAGACGCACTTTCTTTCTCAACTCCATAGAGCGCATCCTTCTCTCAAGGTGGCAGAGTCCTTGGCGGAAGTGAAGCATCTGCAGCTGCAGTTCAGACTGAGAGATGTGCCAGGACAGGAAACATTTGCTGACCTTCCCTGTTCCCTGTGCAACATGATTCTCGCATCCCAGTCACTTTCACATACCTTCGGTATCCCTGAGTCCAAGCAGCTAAAGCTCACAGAGACAGAAGTGTCAGGAAGGAAAACGTTGCAAAAGCACCCCCTTCTCTTATCAGCATATAAATTGTGCACAACAGGCTGCGGCACCGAACCTTCCTTCTCAGATAGACATGCCATCACACTTTTCACTCTTGCAGCTCGGTTGAAAAGCTCCAGCAGCTGCTCCCGCAATAGCAAAAGGTTCTAGAAGTGAAAGCCAGTTTGGGGCTGCACCTTCTCCTTGCCGCATGTAAGCCACACCAAACTCCCTGATGCACTCTGTCCTCCCCTTCTCAAAGGAGTAGACGGTGGCATCAGGACACACCTGTGTCCCAGCAGCTGGGTGCCCAGCCGGGAGCAGGAGCAGGGCTGGGGCTGCTCCCAAAGTTGCCCCGCCCCAATGCCAGAGCCGGACATATGCTGAGGGGGGGCTGGATCAGGCTTTATTGTCCAGCTGCATGCCAGGAGTGAGCACAAAATCTACCTGCATTCTCTGCAGCATGCCATCCTGGAGCAGAGCCATTGCCAAAGGAAGCCGTGAGCCCGTGCCAAGCCAGTGCCGGAGTGGGATCCTAGCAGCACCTGTGGAAGCCGGGAGAGAGGAGCCCACCTGGAGCAGGTTCGTGCAGGATTAATCATCCCGTGGCTTCCCACCAGGGTCCTGTTGCTTCCAAAAGGCCCCACAGTGTCACTGTGGCCCCTCGGTTCCACCAGGTTCCATAGCGTCACTGTGGTGCCCAGGGTTCCATCAGCTTCGCCAGCATCCCCACGGTCTGCAGAGCTCCCCGAGCTTCTGTGGTGTCACAGTGGAGGCAGGGTTGCATCAGGTTCCATAGCATCAGCACGGTCTCCAGGGCTCCCAGAGGTTCTGTGGTGTCACAGTGGAGGCAGGGTTGCATCAGGTTCCATAGCATCACCACAGTCTCCAGGGCTCCCTGAGCTTCTGTGGTGTCACAGTGGAGGCAGGGTTGCATCAGGTTCCATAGCATCAGCACGGTCTCCAGGGCTCCCAGAGGTTCTGTGGTGTCACAGAGGAGGCAGGGTTGCATCAGGTTCCATAGCATCAGCACGGTCTCCAGGGCTCCAAGAGCTTCTGTGTTGTCACAGAGGAGGCAGGGTTGCATCAGGTTCAATAGCATCAGCACGGTCTCCAGGGCTCCCCTGAGCTTCTGTGGTGGTGTCACAGAGGAGCCAGGCTTCCTTGTAGTTCCCCAGCATCACAAAGGCTCTCCTGGGAGCCACGGGTCACAAAGCACCGTGGGCTCTGTGCAGCCCCGCTGTGTCACAATGGCCGCTGGCTTCCACGAGCCCCCGCAGTGTCCCAGTGGGCCCCGTGGCTTTAGGAGTGGGTGGCTGGGAGTTGGTGCCAGCGGCTGGGGGAGCAGCAGCAGGGACTGTGTGTGGACAGTGCCATGGCCACTTGTGTGGCCACTGGTGTCTCTGTGCCAGGCACAGCCGTGGTGTGTAACACCGGCTCTGGGTCCTTTGGCTGTGCAGGTGGCAGTCACGGCCTGGAGCAGGGCTGCTCCCGGGGGACAGCCTGGGGCAGGAGGCTGCTGGAGATTCATTCCCCACACTCCTTGTCATGAGGTGCTCAGAGTGATTGGAAAGGCTGTTGGCAGCAGGCAGTTCTCTGGGTTCAAGCTGTGGAGCTGTCAGCGGGAATGCAAAGGCCAAGCTGGTGAGCCTTTTGTCCTGGTGCCTTTAGTGTGTGAGCAGTCCCTGGTGCCGTTGTCTTTGGATCCTGAGTGTGGGAGAGGCAAGGCTTAGGATGGTGCGTAGAGCTGAGAAGGAAAGTGCCGAGAGCAGCGTGTGTGCTGCTGCTTTGAGGGGTGCAGTTGAAGTTGTAGGCAGCAAGAGCTTTCTCAGCTGGCCCTTTTGTGAGCTCTGCTTTTGCCAGATGACTTCCATCTTACCCTCTTACCATCTTAGCCTCTCATTTTTGCATATCCCAAACCCCCTTCCAAACATCCAGCAGCTGCTTGTAAAGAAGAAGTCCTAGAACAAAAAGCCAGTGCTGCCTTTCATAGCCCCTTTGCTGTCTATGAAGTAGAGGAAAGAAGCTAGTGAGACGCACTTTCTTTCTCAACTCCATAGAGCGCATCCTTCTCTCAAGGTGGCAGAGTCCTTGGCGGAAGTGAAGCATCTGCAGCTGCAGTTCAGACTGAGAGATGTGCCAGGACAGGAAACATTTGCTGACCTTCCCTGTTCCCTGTGCAACATGATTCTCGCATCCCAGTCACTTTCACATACCTTCGGTATCCCTGAGTCCAAGCAGCTAAAGCTCACAGAGACAGAAGTGTCAGGAAGGAAAACGTTCCAAAAGCACCCCCTTCTCTTATCAGCATATAAATTGTGCACAACAGGCTGCGGCACCGAACCTTCCTTCTCAGATAGACATGCCATCACACTTTTCACTCTTGCAGCTCGGTTGAAAAGCTCCAGCAGCTGCTCCCGCAATAGCAAAAGGTTCTAGAAGTGAAAGCCAGTTTGGGGCTGCACCTTCTCCTTGCCGCATGTAAGCCACACCAAACTCCCTGATGCACTCTGTCCTCCCCTTCTCAAAGGAGTAGACGGTGGCATCAGGACACACCTGTGTCCCAGCAGCTGGGTGCCCAGCCGGGAGCAGGAGCAGGGCTGGGGCTGCTCCCAAAGTTGCCCCGCCCCAATGCCAGAGCCGGACATATGCTGAGGAGGGGCTGGATCAGGCTTTATTGTCCAGCTGCATGCCAGGAGTGAGCACAAAATCTACCTGCATTCTCTGCAGCATGCCATCCTGGAGCAGAGCCATTGCCAAAGGAAGCCGTGAGCCCGTGCCAAGCCAGTGCCGGAGTGGGATCCTAGCAGCACCTGTGGAAGCCGGGAGAGAGGAGCCCACCTGGAGCAGGTTCGTGCAGGATTAATCATCCCGTGGCTTCCCACCAGGGTCCTGTTGCTTCCAAAAGGCCCCACAGTGTCACTGTGGCCCCTCGGTTCCACCAGGTTCCATAGCGTCACTGTGGTGCCCAGGGTTCCGTCAGCTTCGCCAGCATCCCCACGGTCTGCAGAGCTCCCCGAGCTTCTGTGGTGTCACAGTGGAGGCAGGGTTGCATCAGGTTCCATAGCATCAGCACGGTCTCCAGGGCTCCCAGAGGTTCTGTGGTGTCACAGTGGAGGCAGGGTTGCATCAGGTTCCATAGCATCACCACAGTCTCCAGGGCTCCCTGAGCTTCTGTGGTGTCACAGTGGAGGCAGGGTTGCATCAGGTTCCATAGCATCAGCACGGTCTCCAGGGCTCCCAGAGGTTCTGTGGTGTCACAGAGGAGGCAGGGTTGCATCAGGTTCAATAGCATCAGCACGGTCTCCAGGGCTCCCCTGAGCTTCTGTGGTGGTGTCACAGAGGAGCCAGGCTTCCTTGTAGTTCCCCAGCATCACAAAGGCTCTCCTGGGAGCCACGGGTCACAAAGCACCGTGGGCTCTGTGCAGCCCCGCTGTGTCACAATGGCCGCTGGCTTCCACGAGCCCCCGCAGTGTCCCAGTGGGCCCCGTGGCTTTAGGAGTGGGTGGCTGGGAGTTGGTGCCAGCGGCTGGGGGAGCAGCAGCAGGGACTGTGTGTGGACAGTGCCATGGCCACTTGTGTGGCCACTGGTGTCTCTGTGCCAGGCACAGCCGTGGTGTGTAACACCGGCTCTGGGTCCTTTGGCTGTGCAGGTGGCAGTCACGGCCTGGAGCAGGGCTGCTCCCGGGGGACAGCCTGGGGCAGGAGGCTGCTGGAGATTCATTCCCCACACTCCTTGTCATGAGGTGCTCAGAGTGATTGGAAAGGCTGTTGGCAGCAGGCAGTTCTCTGGGTTCAAGCTGTGGAGCTGTCAGCGGGAATGCAAAGGCCAAGCTGGTGAGCCTTTTGTCCTGGTGCCTTTAGTGTGTGAGCAGTCCCTGGTGCCGTTGTCTTTGGATCCTGAGTGTGGGAGAGGCAAGGCTTAGGATGGTGCGTAGAGCTGAGAAGGAAAGTGCCGAGAGCAGCGTGTGTGCTGCTGCTTTGAGGGGTGCAGTTGAAGTTGTAGGCAGCAAGAGCTTTCTCAGCTGGCCCTTTTGTGAGCTCTGCTTTTGCCAGATGACTTCCATCTTACCCTCTTACCATCTTAGCCTCTCATTTTTGCATATCCCAAACCCCCTTCCAAACATCCAGCAGCTGCTTGTAAAGAAGAAGTCCTAGAACAAAAAGCCAGTGCTGCCTTTCATAGCCCCTTTGCTGTCTATGAAGTAGAGGAAAGAAGCTAGTGAGACGCACTTTCTTTCTCAACTCCATAGAGCGCATCCTTCTCTCAAGGTGGCAGAGTCCTTGGCGGAAGTGAAGCATCTGCAGCTGCAGTTCAGACTGAGAGATGTGCCAGGACAGGAAACATTTGCTGACCTTCCCTGTTCCCTGTGCAACATGATTCTCGCATCCCAGTCACTTTCACATACCTTCGGTATCCCTGAGTCCAAGCAGCTAAAGCTCACAGAGACAGAAGTGTCAGGAAGGAAAACGTTGCAAAAGCACCCCCTTCTCTTATCAGCATATAAATTGTGCACAACAGGCTGCGGCACCGAACCTTCCTTCTCAGATAGACATGCCATCACACTTTTCACTCTTGCAGCTCGGTTGAAAAGCTCCAGCAGCTGCTCCCGCAATAGCAAAAGGTTCTAGAAGTGAAAGCCAGTTTGGGGCTGCACCTTCTCCTTGCCGCATGTAAGCCACACCAAACTCCCTGATGCACTCTGTCCTCCCCTTCTCAAAGGAGTAGACGGTGGCATCAGGACACACCTGTGTCCCAGCAGCTGGGTGCCCAGCCGGGAGCAGGAGCAGGGCTGGGGCTGCTCCCAAAGTTGCCCCGCCCCAATGCCAGAGCCGGACATATGCTGAGGGGGGGCTGGATCAGGCTTTATTGTCCAGCTGCATGCCAGGAGTGAGCACAAAATCTACCTGCATTCTCTGCAGCATGCCATCCTGGAGCAGAGCCATTGCCAAAGGAAGCCGTGAGCCCGTGCCAAGCCAGTGCCGGAGTGGGATCCTAGCAGCACCTGTGGAAGCCGGGAGAGAGGAGCCCACCTGGAGCAGGTTCGTGCAGGATTAATCATCCCGTGGCTTCCCACCAGGGTCCTGTTGCTTCCAAAAGGCCCCACAGTGTCACTGTGGCCCCTCGGTTCCACCAGGTTCCATAGCGTCACTGTGGTGCCCAGGGTTCCGTCAGCTTCGCCAGCATCCCCACGGTCTGCAGAGCTCCCCGAGCTTCTGTGGTGTCACAGTGGAGGCAGGGTTGCATCAGGTTCCATAGCATCAGCACGGTCTCCAGGGCTCCCAGAGGTTCTGTGGTGTCACAGTGGAGGCAGGGTTGCATCAGGTTCCATAGCATCACCACAGTCTCCAGGGCTCCCTGAGCTTCTGTGGTGTCACAGTGGAGGCAGGGTTGCATCAGGTTCCATAGCATCAGCACGGTCTCCAGGGCTCCCAGAGGTTCTGTGGTGTCACAGAGGAGGCAGGGTTGCATCAGGTTCCATAGCATCAGCACGGTCTCCAGGGCTCCAAGAGCTTCTGTGTTGTCACAGAGGAGGCAGGGTTGCATCAGGTTCAATAGCATCAGCACGGTCTCCAGGGCTCCCCTGAGCTTCTGTGGTGGTGTCACAGAGGAGCCAGGCTTCCTTGTAGTTCCCCAGCATCACAAAGGCTCTCCTGGGAGCCACGGGTCACAAAGCACCGTGGGCTCTGTGCAGCCCCGCTGTGTCACAATGGCCGCTGGCTTCCACGAGCCCCCGCAGTGTCCCAGTGGGCCCCGTGGCTTTAGGAGTGGGTGGCTGGGAGTTGGTGCCAGCGGCTGGGGGAGCAGCAGCAGGGACTGTGTGTGGACAGTGCCATGGCCACTTGTGTGGCCACTGGTGTCTCTGTGCCAGGCACAGCCGTGGTGTGTAACACCGGCTCTGGGTCCTTTGGCTGTGCAGGTGGCAGTCACGGCCTGGAGCAGGGCTGCTCCCGGGGGACAGCCTGGGGCAGGAGGCTGCTGGAGATTCATTCCCCACACTCCTTGTCATGAGGTGCTCAGAGTGATTGGAAAGGCTGTTGGCAGCAGGCAGTTCTCTGGGTTCAAGCTGTGGAGCTGTCAGCGGGAATGCAAAGGCCAAGCTGGTGAGCCTTTTGTCCTGGTGCCTTTAGTGTGTGAGCAGTCCCTGGTGCCGTTGTCTTTGGATCCTGAGTGTGGGAGAGGCAAGGCTTAGGATGGTGCGTAGAGCTGAGAAGGAAAGTGCCGAGAGCAGCGTGTGTGCTGCTGCTTTGAGGGGTGCAGTTGAAGTTGTAGGCAGCAAGAGCTTTCTCAGCTGGCCCTTTTGTGAGCTCTGCTTTTGCCAGATGACTTCCATCTTACCCTCTTACCATCTTAGCCTCTCATTTTTGCATATCCCAAACCCCCTTCCAAACATCCAGCAGCTGCTTGTAAAGAAGAAGTCCTAGAACAAAAAGCCAGTGCTGCCTTTCATAGCCCCTTTGCTGTCTATGAAGTAGAGGAAAGAAGCTAGTGAGACGCACTTTCTTTCTCAACTCCATAGAGCGCATCCTTCTCTCAAGGTGGCAGAGTCCTTGGCGGAAGTGAAGCATCTGCAGCTGCAGTTCAGACTGAGAGATGTGCCAGGACAGGAAACATTTGCTGACCTTCCCTGTTCCCTGTGCAACATGATTCTCGCATCCCAGTCACTTTCACATACCTTCGGTATCCCTGAGTCCAAGCAGCTAAAGCTCACAGAGACAGAAGTGTCAGGAAGGAAAACGTTCCAAAAGCACCCCCTTCTCTTATCAGCATATAAATTGTGCACAACAGGCTGCGGCACCGAACCTTCCTTCTCAGATAGACATGCCATCACACTTTTCACTCTTGCAGCTCGGTTGAAAAGCTCCAGCAGCTGCTCCCGCAATAGCAAAAGGTTCTAGAAGTGAAAGCCAGTTTGGGGCTGCACCTTCTCCTTGCCGCATGTAAGCCACACCAAACTCCCTGATGCACTCTGTCCTCCCCTTCTCAAAGGAGTAGACGGTGGCATCAGGACACACCTGTGTCCCAGCAGCTGGGTGCCCAGCCGGGAGCAGGAGCAGGGCTGGGGCTGCTCCCAAAGTTGCCCCGCCCCAATGCCAGAGCCGGACATATGCTGAGGGGGGGCTGGATCAGGCTTTATTGTCCAGCTGCATGCCAGGAGTGAGCACAAAATCTACCTGCATTCTCTGCAGCATGCCATCCTGGAGCAGAGCCATTGCCAAAGGAAGCCGTGAGCCCGTGCCAAGCCAGTGCCGGAGTGGGATCCTAGCAGCACCTGTGGAAGCCGGGAGAGAGGAGCCCACCTGGAGCAGGTTCGTGCAGGATTAATCATCCCGTGGCTTCCCACCAGGGTCCTGTTGCTTCCAAAAGGCCCCACAGTGTCACTGTGGCCCCTCGGTTCCACCAGGTTCCATAGCGTCACTGTGGTGCCCAGGGTTCCGTCAGCTTCGCCAGCATCCCCACGGTCTGCAGAGCTCCCCGAGCTTCTGTGGTGTCACAGTGGAGGCAGGGTTGCATCAGGTTCCATAGCATCAGCACGGTCTCCAGGGCTCCCAGAGGTTCTGTGGTGTCACAGTGGAGGCAGGGTTGCATCAGGTTCCATAGCATCACCACAGTCTCCAGGGCTCCCTGAGCTTCTGTGGTGTCACAGTGGAGGCAGGGTTGCATCAGGTTCCATAGCATCAGCACGGTCTCCAGGGCTCCCAGAGGTTCTGTGGTGTCACAGAGGAGGCAGGGTTGCATCAGGTTCAATAGCATCAGCACGGTCTCCAGGGCTCCCCTGAGCTTCTGTGGTGGTGTCACAGAGGAGCCAGGCTTCCTTGTAGTTCCCCAGCATCACAAAGGCTCTCCTGGGAGCCACGGGTCACAAAGCACCGTGGGCTCTGTGCAGCCCCGCTGTGTCACAATGGCCGCTGGCTTCCACGAGCCCCCGCAGTGTCCCAGTGGGCCCCGTGGCTTTAGGAGTGGGTGGCTGGGAGTTGGTGCCAGCGGCTGGGGGAGCAGCAGCAGGGACTGTGTGTGGACAGTGCCATGGCCACTTGTGTGGCCACTGGTGTCTCTGTGCCAGGCACAGCCGTGGTGTGTAACACCGGCTCTGGGTCCTTTGGCTGTGCAGGTGGCAGTCACGGCCTGGAGCAGGGCTGCTCCCGGGGGACAGCCTGGGGCAGGAGGCTGCTGGAGATTCATTCCCCACACTCCTTGTCATGAGGTGCTCAGAGTGATTGGAAAGGCTGTTGGCAGCAGGCAGTTCTCTGGGTTCAAGCTGTGGAGCTGTCAGCGGGAATGCAAAGGCCAAGCTGGTGAGCCTTTTGTCCTGGTGCCTTTAGTGTGTGAGCAGTCCCTGGTGCCGTTGTCTTTGGATCCTGAGTGTGGGAGAGGCAAGGCTTAGGATGGTGCGTAGAGCTGAGAAGGAAAGTGCCGAGAGCAGCGTGTGTGCTGCTGCTTTGAGGGGTGCAGTTGAAGTTGTAGGCAGCAAGAGCTTTCTCAGCTGGCCCTTTTGTGAGCTCTGCTTTTGCCAGATGACTTCCATCTTACCCTCTTACCATCTTAGCCTCTCATTTTTGCATATCCCAAACCCCCTTCCAAACATCCAGCAGCTGCTTGTAAAGAAGAAGTCCTAGAACAAAAAGCCAGTGCTGCCTTTCATAGCCCCTTTGCTGTCTATGAAGTAGAGGAAAGAAGCTAGTGAGACGCACTTTCTTTCTCAACTCCATAGAGCGCATCCTTCTCTCAAGGTGGCAGAGTCCTTGGCGGAAGTGAAGCATCTGCAGCTGCAGTTCAGACTGAGAGATGTGCCAGGACAGGAAACATTTGCTGACCTTCCCTGTTCCCTGTGCAACATGATTCTCGCATCCCAGTCACTTTCACATACCTTCGGTATCCCTGAGTCCAAGCAGCTAAAGCTCACAGAGACAGAAGTGTCAGGAAGGAAAACGTTCCAAAAGCACCCCCTTCTCTTATCAGCATATAAATTGTGCACAACAGGCTGCGGCACCGAACCTTCCTTCTCAGATAGACATGCCATCACACTTTTCACTCTTGCAGCTCGGTTGAAAAGCTCCAGCAGCTGCTCCCGCAATAGCAAAAGGTTCTAGAAGTGAAAGCCAGTTTGGGGCTGCACCTTCTCCTTGCCGCATGTAAGCCACACCAAACTCCCTGATGCACTCTGTCCTCCCCTTCTCAAAGGAGTAGACGGTGGCATCAGGACACACCTGTGTCCCAGCAGCTGGGTGCCCAGCCGGGAGCAGGAGCAGGGCTGGGGCTGCTCCCAAAGTTGCCCCGCCCCAATGCCAGAGCCGGACATATGCTGAGGGGGGGCTGGATCAGGCTTTATTGTCCAGCTGCATGCCAGGAGTGAGCACAAAATCTACCTGCATTCTCTGCAGCATGCCATCCTGGAGCAGAGCCATTGCCAAAGGAAGCCGTCAGCCCGTGCCAAGCCAGTGCCGGAGTGGGATCCTAGCAGCACCTGTGGAAGCCGGGAGAGAGGAGCCCACCTGGAGCAGGTTCGTGCAGGATTAATCATCCCGTGGCTTCCCACCAGGGTCCTGTTGCTTCCAAAAGGCCCCACAGTGTCACTGTGGCCCCTCGGTTCCACCAGGTTCCATAGCGTCACTGTGGTGCCCAGGGTTCCGTCAGCTTCGCCAGCATCCCCACGGTCTGCAGAGCTCCCCGAGCTTCTGTGGTGTCACAGTGGAGGCAGGGTTGCATCAGGTTCCATAGCATCAGCACGGTCTCCAGGGCTCCCAGAGGTTCTGTGGTGTCACAGTGGAGGCAGGGTTGCATCAGGTTCCATAGCATCACCACAGTCTCCAGGGCTCCCTGAGCTTCTGTGGTGTCACAGTGGAGGCAGGGTTGCATCAGGTTCCATAGCATCAGCACGGTCTCCAGGGCTCCCAGAGCTTCTGTGGTGTCACAGAGGAGGCAGGGTTGCATCAGGTTCAATAGCATCAGCACGGTCTCCAGGGCTCCCCTGAGCTTCTGTGGTGGTGTCACAGAGGAGCCAGGCTTCCTTGTAGTTCCCCAGCATCACAAAGGCTCTCCTGGGAGCCACGGGTCACAAAGCACCGTGGGCTCTGTGCAGCCCCGCTGTGTCACAATGGCCGCTGGCTTCCACGAGCCCCCGCAGTGTCCCAGTGGGCCCCGTGGCTTTAGGAGTGGGTGGCTGGGAGTTGGTGCCAGCGGCTGGGGGAGCAGCAGCAGGGACTGTGTGTGGACAGTGCCATGGCCACTTGTGTGGCCACTGGTGTCTCTGTGCCAGGCACAGCCGTGGTGTGTAACACCGGCTCTGGGTCCTTTGGCTGTGCAGGTGGCAGTCACGGCCTGGAGCAGGGCTGCTCCCGGGGGACAGCCTGGGGCAGGAGGCTGCTGGAGATTCATTCCCCACACTCCTTGTCATGAGGTGCTCAGAGTGATTGGAAAGGCTGTTGGCAGCAGGCAGTTCTCTGGGTTCAAGCTGTGGAGCTGTCAGCGGGAATGCAAAGGCCAAGCTGGTGAGCCTTTTGTCCTGGTGCCTTTAGTGTGTGAGCAGTCCCTGGTGCCGTTGTCTTTGGATCCTGAGTGTGGGAGAGGCAAGGCTTAGGATGGTGCGTAGAGCTGAGAAGGAAAGTGCCGAGAGCAGCGTGTGTGCTGCTGCTTTGAGGGGTGCAGTTGAAGTTGTAGGCAGCAAGAGCTTTCTCAGCTGGCCCTTTTGTGAGCTCTGCTTTTGCCAGATGACTTCCATCTTACCCTCTTACCATCTTAGCCTCTCATTTTTGCATATCCCAAACCCCCTTCCAAACATCCAGCAGCTGCTTGTAAAGAAGAAGTCCTAGAACAAAAAGCCAGTGCTGCCTTTCATAGCCCCTTTGCTGTCTATGAAGTAGAGGAAAGAAGCTAGTGAGACGCACTTTCTTTCTCAACTCCATAGAGCGCATCCTTCTCTCAAGGTGGCAGAGTCCTTGGCGGAAGTGAAGCATCTGCAGCTGCAGTTCAGACTGAGAGATGTGCCAGGACAGGAAACATTTGCTGACCTTCCCTGTTCCCTGTGCAACATGATTCTCGCATCCCAGTCACTTTCACATACCTTCGGTATCCCTGAGTCCAAGCAGCTAAAGCTCACAGAGACAGAAGTGTCAGGAAGGAAAACGTTCCAAAAGCACCCCCTTCTCTTATCAGCATATAAATTGTGCACAACAGGCTGCGGCACCGAACCTTCCTTCTCAGATAGACATGCCATCACACTTTTCACTCTTGCAGCTCGGTTGAAAAGCTCCAGCAGCTGCTCCCGCAATAGCAAAAGGTTCTAGAAGTGAAAGCCAGTTTGGGGCTGCACCTTCTCCTTGCCGCATGTAAGCCACACCAAACTCCCTGATGCACTCTGTCCTCCCCTTCTCAAAGGAGTAGACGGTGGCATCAGGACACACCTGTGTCCCAGCAGCTGGGTGCCCAGCCGGGAGCAGGAGCAGGGCTGGGGCTGCTCCCAAAGTTGCCCCGCCCCAATGCCAGAGCCGGACATATGCTGAGGGGGGGCTGGATCAGGCTTTATTGTCCAGCTGCATGCCAGGAGTGAGCACAAAATCTACCTGCATTCTCTGCAGCATGCCATCCTGGAGCAGAGCCATTGCCAAAGGAAGCCGTGAGCCCGTGCCAAGCCAGTGCCGGAGTGGGATCCTAGCAGCACCTGTGGAAGCCGGGAGAGAGGAGCCCACCTGGAGCAGGTTCGTGCAGGATTAATCATCCCGTGGCTTCCCACCAGGGTCCTGTTGCTTCCAAAAGGCCCCACAGTGTCACTGTGGCCCCTCGGTTCCACCAGGTTCCATAGCGTCACTGTGGTGCCCAGGGTTCCGTCAGCTTCGCAGCATCCCCACGGTCTGCAGAGCTCCCCGAGCTTCTGTGGTGTCACAGTGGAGGCAGGGTTGCATCAGGTTCCATAGCATCAGCACGGTCTCCAGGGCTCCCAGAGGTTCTGTGGTGTCACAGTGGAGGCAGGGTTGCATCAGGTTCCATAGCATCACCACAGTCTCCAGGGCTCCCTGAGCTTCTGTGGTGTCACAGTGGAGGCAGGGTTGCATCAGGTTCCATAGCATCAGCACGGTCTCCAGGGCTCCCAGAGCTTCTGTGGTGTCACAGAGGAGGCAGGGTTGCATCAGGTTCAATAGCATCAGCACGGTCTCCAGGGCTCCCCTGAGCTTCTGTGGTGGTGTCACAGAGGAGCCAGGCTTCCTTGTAGTTCCCCAGCATCACAAAGGCTCTCCTGGGAGCCACGGGTCACAAAGCACCGTGGGCTCTGTGCAGCCCCGCTGTGTCACAATGGCCGCTGGCTTCCACGAGCCCCCGCAGTGTCCCAGTGGGCCCCGTGGCTTTAGGAGTGGGTGGCTGGGAGTTGGTGCCAGCGGCTGGGGGAGCAGCAGCAGGGACTGTGTGTGGACAGTGCCATGGCCACTTGTGTGGCCACTGGTGTCTCTGTGCCAGGCACAGCCGTGGTGTGTAACACGGCTCTGGGTCCTTTGGCTGTGCAGGTGGCAGTCACGGCCTGGAGCAGGGCTGCTCCCGGGGGACAGCCTGGGGCAGGAGGCTGCTGGAGATTCATTCCCCACACTCCTTGTCATGAGGTGCTCAGAGTGATTGGAAAGGCTGTTGGCAGCAGGCAGTTCTCTGGGTTCAAGCTGTGGGAGCTGTCAGCGGGAATGCAAAGGCCAAGCTGGTGAGCCTTTTGTCCTGGTGCCTTTAGTGTGTGAGCAGTCCCTGGTGCCGTTGTCTTTGGATCCTGAGTGTGGGAGAGGCAAGGCTTAGGATGGTGCGTAGAGCTGAGAAGGAAAGTGCCGAGAGCAGCGTGTGTGCTGCTGCTTTGAGGGGTGCAGTTGAAGTTGTAGGCAGCAAGAGCTTTCTCAGCTGGCCCTTTTGTGAGCTCTGCTTTTGCCAGATGACTTCCATCTTACCCTCTTACCATCTTAGCCTCTCATTTTTGCATATCCCAAACCCCCTTCCAAACATCCAGCAGCTGCTTGTAAAGAAGAAGTCCTAGAACAAAAAGCCAGTGCTGCCTTTCATAGCCCCTTTGCTGTCTATGAAGTAGAGGAAAGAAGCTAGTGAGACGCACTTTCTTTCTCAACTCCATAGAGCGCATCCTTCTCTCAAGGTGGCAGAGTCCTTGGCGGAAGTGAAGCATCTGCAGCTGCAGTTCAGACTGAGAGATGTGCCAGGACAGGAAACATTTGCTGACCTTCCCTGTTCCCTGTGCAACATGATTCTCGCATCCAGTCACTTTCACATACCTTCGGTATCCCTGAGTCCAAGCAGCTAAAGCTCACAGAGACAGAAGTGTCAGGAAGGAAAACGTTCCAAAAGCACCCCTTCTCTTATCAGCATATAAATTGTGCACAACAGGCTGCGGCACCGAACCTTCCTTCTCAGATAGACATGCCATCACACTTTTCACTCTTGCAGCTCGGTTGAAAAGCTCCAGCAGCTGCTCCCGCAATAGCAAAAGGTTCTAGAAGTGAAAGCCAGTTTGGGGCTGCACCTTCTCCTTGCCGCATGTAAGCCACACCAAACTCCCTGATGCACTCTGTCCTCCCCTTCTCAAAGGAGTAGACGGTGGCATCAGGACACACCTGTGTCCCAGCAGCTGGGTGCCCAGCCGGGAGCAGGAGCAGGGCTGGGGCTGCTCCCAAAGTTGCCCCGCCCCAATGCCAGAGCCGGACATATGCTGAGGAGGGGCTGGATCAGGCTTTATTGTCCAGCTGCATGCCAGGAGTGAGCACAAAATCTACCTGCATTCTCTGCAGCATGCCATCCTGGAGCAGAGCCATTGCCAAAGGAAGCCGTGAGCCCGTGCCAAGCCAGTGCCGGAGTGGGATCCTAGCAGCACCTGTGGAAGCCGGGAGAGAGGAGCCCACCTGGAGCAGGTTCGTGCAGGATTAATCATCCCGTGGCTTCCCACCAGGGTCCTGTTGCTTCCAAAAGGCCCCACAGTGTCACTGTGGCCCCTCGGTTCCACCAGGTTCCATAGCGTCACTGTGGTGCCCAGGGTTTCCGTCAGCTTCGCCAGCATCCCCACGGTCTGCAGAGCTCCCCGAGCTTCTGTGGTGTCACAGTGGAGGCAGGGTTGCATCAGGTTCCATAGCATCAGCACGGTCTCCAGGGCTCCCAGAGGTTCTGTGGTGTCACAGTGGAGGCAGGGTTGCATCAGGTTCCATAGCATCACCACAGTCTCCAGGGCTCCCTGAGCTTCTGTGGTGTCACAGTGGAGGCAGGGTTGCATCAG
Source organism: Aphelocoma coerulescens (assembly GCF_041296385.1). Taxonomy (NCBI): domain Eukaryota; kingdom Metazoa; phylum Chordata; class Aves; order Passeriformes; family Corvidae; genus Aphelocoma; species Aphelocoma coerulescens. Next base: position 50,724 of record NW_027183700.1, on the reverse strand, counting down.
GTTCCATAGCATCACCACGGTCTCCAGGGCTCCCAGAGGTTCTGTGGTGTCACAGAGGAGGCAGGGTTGCATCAGGTTCCATAGCATCAGCACGGTCTCCAGGGCTCCAGAGCTTCTGTGGTGTCACAGAGGAGGCAGGGTTGCATCAGGTTCAATAGCATCAGCACGGTCTCCAGGGCTCCCCTGAGCTTCTGTGGTGGTGTCACAGAGGAGCCAGGCTTCCTTGTAGTTCCCCAGCATCACAAAGGCTCTCCTGGGAGCCACGGGTCACAAAGCACCGTGGGCTCTGTGCAGCCCCCGCTGTGTCACAATGGCCGCTGGCTTCCACGAGCCCCCGCAGTGTCCCAGTGGGCCCCGTGGCCTTTAGGAGTGGGTGGCTGGGAGTTGGTGCCAGCGGCTGGGGGAGCAGCAGCAGGGACTGTGTGTGGACAGTGCCATGGCCACTTGTGTGGCCACTGGTGTCTCTGTGCAGGCACAGCCGTGGTGTGTAACACCGGCTCTGGGTCCTTTGGCTGTGCAGGTGGCAGTCACGGCCTGGAGCAGGGCTGCTCCCGGGGGACAGCCTGGGGCAGGAGGCTGCTGGAGATTCATTCCCCACACTCCTTGTCATGAGGTGCTCAGAGTGATTGGAAAGGCTGTTGGCAGCAGGCAGTTCTCTGGGTTCAAGCTGTGGAGCTGTCAGCGGGAATGCAAAGGCCAAGCTGGTGAGCCTTTTGTCCTGGTGCCTTTAGTGTGTGAGCAGTCCCTGGTGCCGTTGTCTTTGGATCCTGAGTGTGGGAGAGGCAAGGCTTAGGATGGTGCGTAGAGCTGAGAAGGAAAGTGCCGAGAGCAGCGTGTGTGCTGCTGCTTTGAGGGGTGCAGTTGAAGTTGTAGGCAGCAAGAGCTTTCTCAGCTGGCCCTTTTGTGAGCTCTGCTTTGCCAGATGACTTCCATCTTACCCTCTTACCATCTTAGCCTCTCATTTTTGCATATCCCAAGACCCCCTTCCAAACATCAGCAGCTGCTTGTAAAGAAGAAGTCCTAGAACAAAAAGCCAGTGCTGCCTTTCATAGCCCCTTTGCTGTCTATGAAGTAGAGGAAAGAAGCTAGTGAGACGCACTTTCTTTCTCAACTCCATAGAGCGCATCCTTCTCTCAAGGTGGCAGAGTCCTTGGCGGAAGTGAAGCATCTGCAGCTGCAGTTCAGACTGAGAGATGTGCCAGGACAGGAAACATTTGCTGACCTTCCCTGTTCCCTGTGCAACATGATTCTCGCATCCCAGTCACTTTCACATACCTTCGGTATCCCTGAGTCCAAGCAGCTAAAGCTCACAGAGACAGAAGTGTCAGGAAGGAAAACGTTCCAAAAGCACCCCCTTCTCTTATCAGCATATAAATTGTGCACAACAGGCTGCGGCACCGAACCTTCCTTCTCAGATAGACATGCCATCACACTTTTCACTCTTGCAGCTCGGTTGAAAAGCTCCAGCAGCTGCTCCCGCAATAGCAAAAGGTTCTAGAAGTGAAAGCCAGTTTGGGGCTGCACCTTCTCCTTGCCGCATGTAAGCCACACCAAACTCCCTGATGCACTCTGTCCTCCCCTTCTCAAAGGAGTAGACGGTGGCATCAGGACACACCTGTGTCCCAGCAGCTGGGTGCCCAGCCGGGAGCAGGAGCAGGGCTGGGGCTGCTCCCAAAGTTGCCCCGCCCCAATGCCAGAGCCGGACATATGCTGAGGGGGGGCTGGATCAGGCTTTATTGTCCAGCTGCATGCCAGGAGTGAGCACAAAATCTACCTGCATTCTCTGCAGCATGCCATCCTGGAGCAGAGCCATTGCCAAAGGAAGCCGTGAGCCCGTGCCAAGACCAGTGCCGGAGTGGGATCCTAGCAGCACCTGTGGAAGCCGGGAGAGAGGAGCCCACCTGGAGCAGGTTCGTGCAGGATTAATCATCCCGTGGCTTCCCACCAGGGTCCTGTTGCTTCCAAAAGGCCCCACAGTGTCACTGTGGCCCCTCGGTTCCACCAGGTTCCATAGCGTCACTGTGGTGCCCAGGTTCCGTCAGCTTCGCCAGCATCCCCACGGTCTGCAGAGCTCCCCGAGCTTCTGTGGTGTCACAGTGGAGGCAGGGTTGCATCAGGTTCCATAGCATCAGCACGGTCTCCAGGGCTCCCAGAGGTTCTGTGGTGTCACAGTGGAGGCAGGGTTGCATCAGGTTCCATAGCATCACCACAGTCTCCAGGGCTCCCTGAGCTTCTGTGGTGTCACAGTGGAGGCAGGGTTGCATCAGGTTCCATAGCATCAGCACGGTCTCCAGGGCTCCAGAGGTTCTGTGGTGTCACAGAGGAGGCAGGGTTGCATCAGGTTCAATAGCATCAGCACGGTCTCCAGGGCTCCCCTGAGCTTCTGTGGTGGTGTCACAGAGGAGCCAGGCTTCCTTGTAGTTCCCCAGCATCACAAAGGCTCTCCTGGGAGCCACGGGTCACAAAGCACCGTGGGCTCTGTGCAGCCCCGCTGTGTCACAATGGCCGCTGGCTTCCACGAGCCCCCGCAGTGTCCCAGTGGGCCCGTGGCTTAGGAGTGGGTGGCTGGGAGTTGGTGCCAGCGGCTGGGGGAGCAGCAGCAGGGACTGTGTGTGGACAGTGCCATAGGCCACTTGTGTGGCCACTGGTGTCTCTGTGCCAGGCACAGCCGTGGTGTGTAACACCGGCTCTGGGTCCTTGGCTGTGCAGGTGGCAGTCACGGCCTGGAGCGGGGCTGCTCCGGGGGGACAGCCTGGGGCAGGAGGCTGCTGGAGATTCATTCCCCACACTCTTGTCATGAGGTGCTCAGAGTGATTGGAAAGGCTGTTGGCAGCAGGCATTCTCTGGTTCAAGCTGGTGGAGCTGTCAGCGGGAATGCAAAGGCCAAGCTGGTGAGCCTTTTGTCCTGGTGCCTTTAGTGTGTGAGCAGTCCCTGGTGCCGTTGTCTTTGGATCCTGAGTGTGGGAGAGGCAAGGCTTAGGATGGTGCGTATGAGCTGAGAAGGAAAGTGCCGAGAGCAGCGTGTGTGCTGCTGCTTTGAGGGGTGCAGTTGAAGTTGTAGGCAGCAAGAGCTTTCTCAGCTGGCCCTTTTGTGAGCTCTGCTTTTTGCCAGATGACTTCCATCTTACCCTCTTACCATCTTAGCCTCTCATTTTTGCATATCCCAAACCCCCTTCCAAACATCCAGCAGCTGCTTGTAAAGAAGAAGTCCTAGAACAAAAAGCCAGTGCTGCCTTTCATAGCCCTTGCTGTCTATGAAGTAGAGGAAAGAAGCTAGTGAGACGCACTTTCTTTCTCAACTCCATAGAGCGCATCCTTCTCTCAAGGTGGCAGAGTCCTTGGCGGAAGTGAAGCATCTGCAGCTGCAGTTCAGACTGAGAGATGTGCCAGGACAGGAAACATTTGCTGACCTTCCCTGTTCCCTGTGCAACATGATTCTCGCATCCCAGTCACTTTCACATACCTTCGGTATCCCTGAGTCCAAGCAGCTAAAGCTCACAGAGACAGAAGTGTCAGGAAGGAAAACGTTGCAAAAGCACCCCCTTCTCTTATCAGCATATAAATTGTGCACAACAGGCTGCGGCACCGAACCTTCCTTCTCAGATAGACATGCCATCACACTTTTCACTCTTGCAGCTCGGTTGAAAAGCTCCAGCAGCTGCTCCCGCAATAGCAAAAGGTTCTAGAAGTGAAAGCCAGTTTGGGGCTGCACCTTCTCCTTGCCGCATGTAAGCCACACCAAACTCCCTGATGCACTCTGTCCTCCCCTTCTCAAAGGAGTAGACGGTGGCATCAGGACACACCTGTGTCCCAGCAGCTGGGTGCCCAGCCGGGAGCAGGAGCAGGGCTGGGGCTGCTCCCAAAGTTGCCCCAGCCCCAATGCCAGAGCCGGACATATGCTGAGGGGGGGCTGGATCAGGCTTTATTGTCCAGCTGCATGCCAGGAGTGAGCACAAAATCTACCTGCATTCTCTGCAGCATGCCATCCTGGAGCAGAGCCATTGCCAAAGGAAGCCGTGAGCCCGTGCCAAGCCAGTGCCGGAGTGGGATCCTAGCAGCACCTGTGGAAGCCGGGAGAGAGGAGCCCACCTGGAGCAGGTTCGTGCAGGATTAATCATCCCGTGGCTTCCCACCAGGGTCCTGTTGCTTCCAAAAGGCCCCACAGTGTCACTGTGGCCCCTCGGTTCCACCAGGTTCCATAGCGTCACTGTGGTGCCCAGGGTTCCGTCAGCTTCGCCAGCATCCCCACGGTCTGCAGAGCTCCCCGAGCTTCTGTGGTGTCACAGTGGAGGCAGGGTTGCATCAGGTTCCATAGCATCAGCACGGTCTCCAGGGCTCCCAGAGGTTCTGTGGTGTCACAGTGGAGGCAGGGTTGCATCAGGTTCCATAGCATCACCACAGTCTCCAGGGCTCCCTGAGCTTCTGTGGTGTCACAGTGGAGGCAGGGTTGCATCAGGTTCCATAGCATCAGCACGGTCTCCAGGGCTCCCAGAGGTTCTGTGTGTCACAGAGGAGGCAGGGTTGCATCAGGTTTCCATGCATCAGCACGGTCCCAGGGCTCCCAGAGGCAGAGGTTCTGTGGTGTCACAGAGGAGGCAGGGTTGCATCAGGTTCAATAGCATCAGCACGGTCTCCAGGGCTCCCCTGAGCTTCTGTGGTGGTGTCACAGAGGAGCCAGGCTTCCTTGTAGTTCCCCAGCATCACAAAGGCTCTCCTGGGAGCCACGGGTCACAAAGCACCGTGGGCTCTGTGCAGCCCCGCTGTGTCACAATGGCCGCTGGCTTCCACGAGCCCCCGCAGTGTCCCAGTGGGCCCCGTGGCTTTAGGAGTGGGTGGCTGGGAGTTGGTGCCAGCGGCTGGGGGAGCAGCAGCAGGGACTGTGTGTGGACAGTGCCATGGCCACTTGTGTGGCCACTGGTGTCTCTGTGCCAGGCACAGCCGTGGTGTGTAACACCGGCTCTGGGTCCTTTGGCTGTGCAGGTGGCAGTCACGGCCTGGAGCAGGGCTGCTCCCGGGGGACAGCCTGGGGCAGGAGGCTGCTGGAGATTCATTCCCCACACTCCTTGTCATGAGGTGCTCAGAGTGATTGGAAAGGCTGTTGGCAGCAGGCAGTTCTCTGGGTTCAAGCTGTGGAGCTGTCAGCGGGAATGCAAAGGCCAAGCTGGTGAGCCTTTTGTCCTGGTGCCTTTAGTGTGTGAGCAGTCCCTGGTGCCGTTGTCTTTGGATCCTGAGTGTGGGAGAGGCAAGGCTTAGGATGGTGCGTAGAGCTGAGAAGGAAAGTGCCGAGAGCAGCGTGTGTGCTGCTGCTTTGAGGGGTGCAGTTGAAGTTGTAGGCAGCAAGAGCTTTCTCAGCTGGCCCTTTTGTGAGCTCTGCTTTTGCCAGATGACTTCCATCTTACCCTCTTACCATCTTAGCCTCTCATTTTTGCATATCCCAAACCCCCTTCCAAACATCCAGCAGCTGCTTGTAAAGAAGAAGTCCTAGAACAAAAAGCCAGTGCTGCCTTTCATAGCCCCTTTGCTGTCTATGAAGTAGAGGAAAGAAGCTAGTGAGACGCACTTTCTTTCTCAACTCCATAGAGCGCATCCTTCTCTCAAGGTGGCAGAGTCCTTGGCGGAAGTGAAGCATCTGCAGCTGCAGTTCAGACTGAGAGATGTGCCAGGACAGGAAACATTTGCTGACCTTCCCTGTTCCCTGTGCAACATGATTCTCGCATCCCAGTCACTTTCACATACCTTCGGTATCCCTGAGTCCAAGCAGCTAAAGCTCACAGAGACAGAAGTGTCAGGAAGGAAAACGTTCCAAAAGCACCCCCTTCTCTTATCAGCATATAAATTGTGCACAACAGGCTGCGGCACCGAACCTTCCTTCTCAGATAGACATGCCATCACACTTTTCACTCTTGCAGCTCGGTTGAAAAGCTCCAGCAGCTGCTCCCGCAATAGCAAAAGGTTCTAGAAGTGAAAGCCAGTTTGGGGCTGCACCTTCTCCTTGCCGCATGTAAGCCACACCAAACTCCCTGATGCACTCTGTCCTCCCCTTCTCAAAGGAGTAGACGGTGGCATCAGGACACACCTGTGTCCCAGCAGCTGGGTGCCCAGCCGGGAGCAGGAGCAGGGCTGGGGCTGCTCCCAAAGTTGCCCCGCCCCAATGCCAGAGCCGGACATATGCTGAGGGGGGGCTGGATCAGGCTTTATTGTCCAGCTGCATGCCAGGAGTGAGCACAAAATCTACCTGCATTCTCTGCAGCATGCCATCCTGGAGCAGAGCCATTGCCAAAGGAAGCCGTGAGCCCGTGCCAAGCCAGTGCCGGAGTGGGATCCTAGCAGCACCTGTGGAAGCCGGGAGAGAGGAGCCCACCTGGAGCAGGTTCGTGCAGGATTAATCATCCCGTGGCTTCCCACCAGGGTCCTGTTGCTTCCAAAAGGCCCCACAGTGTCACTGTGGCCCCTCGGTTCCACCAGGTTCCATAGCGTCACTGTGGTGCCCAGGGTTCCGTCAGCTTCGCCAGCATCCCCACGGTCTGCAGAGCTCCCCGAGCTTCTGTGGTGTCACAGTGGAGGCAGGGTTGCATCAGGTTCCATAGCATCAGCACGGTCTCCAGGGCTCCCAGAGGTTCTGTGGTGTCACAGTGGAGGCAGGGTTGCATCAGGTTCCATAGCATCACCACAGTCTCCAGGGCTCCCTGAGCTTCTGTGGTGTCACAGTGGAGGCAGGGTTGCATCAGGTTCCATAGCATCAGCACGGTCTCCAGGGCTCCCAGAGGTTCTGTGGTGTCACAGAGGAGGCAGGGTTGCATCAGGTTCCATAGCATCAGCACGGTCTCCAGGGCTCCAAGAGCTTCTGTGGTGTCACAGAGGAGGCAGGGTTGCATCAGGTTCAATAGCATCAGCACGGTCTCCAGGGCTCCCCTGAGCTTCTGTGGTGGTGTCACAGAGGAGCCAGGCTTCCTTGTAGTTCCCCAGCATCACAAAGGCTCTCCTGGGAGCCACGGGTCACAAAGCACCGTGGGCTCTGTGCAGCCCCGCTGTGTCACAATGGCCGCTGGCTTCCACGAGCCCCCGCAGTGTCCCAGTGGGCCCCGTGGCTTTAGGAGTGGGTGGCTGGGAGTTGGTGCCAGCGGCTGGGGGAGCAGCAGCAGGGACTGTGTGTGGACAGTGCCATGGCCACTTGTGTGGCCACTGGTGTCTCTGTGCCAGGCACAGCCGTGGTGTGTAACACCGGCTCTGGGTCCTTTGGCTGTGCAGGTGGCAGTCACGGCCTGGAGCAGGGCTGCTCCCGGGGGACAGCCTGGGGCAGGAGGCTGCTGGAGATTCATTCCCCACACTCCTTGTCATGAGGTGCTCAGAGTGATTGGAAAGGCTGTTGGCAGCAGGCAGTTCTCTGGGTTCAAGCTGTGGAGCTGTCAGCGGGAATGCAAAGGCCAAGCTGGTGAGCCTTTTGTCCTGGTGCCTTTAGTGTGTGAGCAGTCCCTGGTGCCGTTGTCTTTGGATCCTGAGTGTGGGAGAGGCAAGGCTTAGGATGGTGCGTAGAGCTGAGAAGGAAAGTGCCGAGAGCAGCGTGTGTGCTGCTGCTTTGAGGGGTGCAGTTGAAGTTGTAGGCAGCAAGAGCTTTCTCAGCTGGCCCTTTTGTGAGCTCTGCTTTTGCCAGATGACTTCCATCTTACCCTCTTACCATCTTAGCCTCTCATTTTTGCATATCCCAAACCCCCTTCCAAACATCCAGCAGCTGCTTGTAAAGAAGAAGTCCTAGAACAAAAAGCCAGTGCTGCCTTTCATAGCCCCTTTGCTGTCTATGAAGTAGAGGAAAGAAGCTAGTGAGACGCACTTTCTTTCTCAACTCCATAGAGCGCATCCTTCTCTCAAGGTGGCAGAGTCCTTGGCGGAAGTGAAGCATCTGCAGCTGCAGTTCAGACTGAGAGATGTGCCAGGACAGGAAACATTTGCTGACCTTCCCTGTTCCCTGTGCAACATGATTCTCGCATCCCAGTCACTTTCACATACCTTCGGTATCCCTGAGTCCAAGCAGCTAAAGCTCACAGAGACAGAAGTGTCAGGAAGGAAAACGTTCCAAAAGCACCCCCTTCTCTTATCAGCATATAAATTGTGCACAACAGGCTGCGGCACCGAACCTTCCTTCTCAGATAGACATGCCATCACACTTTTCACTCTTGCAGCTCGGTTGAAAAGCTCCAGCAGCTGCTCCCGCAATAGCAAAAGGTTCTAGAAGTGAAAGCCAGTTTGGGGCTGCACCTTCTCCTTGCCGCATGTAAGCCACACCAAACTCCCTGATGCACTCTGTCCTCCCCTTCTCAAAGGAGTAGACGGTGGCATCAGGACACACCTGTGTCCCAGCAGCTGGGTGCCCAGCCGGGAGCAGGAGCAGGGCTGGGGCTGCTCCCAAAGTTGCCCCGCCCCAATGCCAGAGCCGGACATATGCTGAGGGGGGGCTGGATCAGGCTTTATTGTCCAGCTGCATGCCAGGAGTGAGCACAAAATCTACCTGCATTCTCTGCAGCATGCCATCCTGGAGCAGAGCCATTGCCAAAGGAAGCCGTGAGCCCGTGCCAAGCCAGTGCCGGAGTGGGATCCTAGCAGCACCTGTGGAAGCCGGGAGAGAGGAGCCCACCTGGAGCAGGTTCGTGCAGGATTAATCATCCCGTGGCTTCCCACCAGGGTCCTGTTGCTTCCAAAAGGCCCCACAGTGTCACTGTGGCCCCTCGGTTCCACCAGGTTCCATAGCGTCACTGTGGTGCCCAGGGTTCCGTCAGCTTCGCCAGCATCCCCACGGTCTGCAGAGCTCCCCGAGCTTCTGTGGTGTCACAGTGGAGGCAGGGTTGCATCAGGTTCCATAGCATCAGCACGGTCTCCAGGGCTCCCAGAGGTTCTGTGGTGTCACAGTGGAGGCAGGGTTGCATCAGGTTCCATAGCATCACCACAGTCTCCAGGGCTCCCTGAGCTTCTGTGGTGTCACAGTGGAGGCAGGGTTGCATCAGGTTCCATAGCATCAGCACGGTCTCCAGGGCTCCCAGAGGTTCTGTGGTGTCACAGAGGAGGCAGGGTTGCATCAGGTTCCATAGCATCACCACGGTCTCCAGGGCTCCAAGAGCTTCTGTGTTGTCACAGAGGAGGCAGGGTTGCATCAGGTTCAATAGCATCAGCACGGTCTCCAGGGCTCCCCTGAGCTTCTGTGGTGGTGTCACAGAGGAGCCAGGCTTCCTTGTAGTTCCCCAGCATCACAAAGGCTCTCCTGGGAGCCACGGGTCACAAAGCACCGTGGGCTCTGTGCAGCCCCGCTGTGTCACAATGGCCGCTGGCTTCCACGAGCCCCCGCAGTGTCCCAGTGGGCCCCGTGGCTTTAGGAGTGGGTGGCTGGGAGTTGGTGCCAGCGGCTGGGGGAGCAGCAGCAGGGACTGTGTGTGGACAGTGCCATGGCCACTTGTGTGGCCACTGGTGTCTCTGTGCCAGGCACAGCCGTGGTGTGTAACACCGGCTCTGGGTCCTTTGGCTGTGCAGGTGGCAGTCACGGCCTGGAGCAGGGCTGCTCCCGGGGGACAGCCTGGGGCAGGAGGCTGCTGGAGATTCATTCCCCACACTCCTTGTCATGAGGTGCTCAGAGTGATTGGAAAGGCTGTTGGCAGCAGGCAGTTCTCTGGGTTCAAGCTGTGGAGCTGTCAGCGGGAATGCAAAGGCCAAGCTGGTGAGCCTTTTGTCCTGGTGCCTTTAGTGTGTGAGCAGTCCCTGGTGCCGTTGTCTTTGGATCCTGAGTGTGGGAGAGGCAAGGCTTAGGATGGTGCGTAGAGCTGAGAAGGAAAGTGCCGAGAGCAGCGTGTGTGCTGCTGCTTTGAGGGGTGCAGTTGAAGTTGTAGGCAGCAAGAGCTTTCTCAGCTGGCCCTTTTGTGAGCTCTGCTTTTGCCAGATGACTTCCATCTTACCCTCTTACCATCTTAGCCTCTCATTTTTGCATATCCCAAACCCCCTTCCAAACATCCAGCAGCTGCTTGTAAAGAAGAAGTCCTAGAACAAAAAGCCAGTGCTGCCTTTCATAGCCCCTTTGCTGTCTATGAAGTAGAGGAAAGAAGCTAGTGAGACGCACTTTCTTTCTCAACTCCATAGAGCGCATCCTTCTCTCAAGGTGGCAGAGTCCTTGGCGGAAGTGAAGCATCTGCAGCTGCAGTTCAGACTGAGAGATGTGCCAGGACAGGAAACATTTGCTGACCTTCCCTGTTCCCTGTGCAACATGATTCTCGCATCCCAGTCACTTTCACATACCTTCGGTATCCCTGAGTCCAAGCAGCTAAAGCTCACAGAGACAGAAGTGTCAGGAAGGAAAACGTTCCAAAAACACCCCCTTCTCTTATCAGCATATAAATTGTGCACAACAGGCTGCGGCACCGAACCTTCCTTCTCAGATAGACATGCCATCACACTTTTCACTCTTGCAGCTCGGTTGAAAAGCTCCAGCAGCTGCTCCCGCAATAGCAAAAGGTTCTAGAAGTGAAAGCCAGTTTGGGGCTGCACCTTCTCCTTGCCGCATGTAAGCCACACCAAACTCCCTGATGCACTCTGTCCTCCCCTTCTCAAAGGAGTAGACGGTGGCATCAGGACACACCTGTGTCCCAGCAGCTGGGTGCCCAGCCGGGAGCAGGAGCAGGGCTGGGGCTGCTCCCAAAGTTGCCCCGCCCCAATGCCAGAGCCGGACATATGCTGAGGGGGGGCTGGATCAGGCTTTATTGTCCAGCTGCATGCCAGGAGTGAGCACAAAATCTACCTGCATTCTCTGCAGCATGCCATCCTGGAGCAGAGCCATTGCCAAAGGAAGCCGTGAGCCCGTGCCAAGCCAGTGCCGGAGTGGGATCCTAGCAGCACCTGTGGAAGCCGGGAGAGAGGAGCCCACCTGGAGCAGGTTCGTGCAGGATTAATCATCCCGTGGCTTCCCACCAGGGTCCTGTTGCTTCCAAAAGGCCCCACAGTGTCACTGTGGCCCCTCGGTTCCACCAGGTTCCATAGCGTCACTGTGGTGCCCAGGGTTCCGTCAGCTTCGCCAGCATCCCCACGGTCTGCAGAGCTCCCCGAGCTTCTGTGGTGTCACAGTGGAGGCAGGGTTGCATCAGGTTCCATAGCATCACCACAGTCTCCAGGGCTCCCAGAGGTTCTGTGGTGTCACAGAGGAGGCAGGGTTGCATCAGGTTCCATAGCATCACCACGGTCTCCAGGGTTCCAAGAGCTTCTGTGGTGTCACAGAGGAGGCAGGGTTGCATCAGGTTCAATAGCATCAGCACGGTCTCCAGGGCTCCCCTGAGCTTCTGTGGTGGTGTCACAGAGGAGCCAGGCTTCCTTGTAGTTCCCCAGCATCACAAAGGCTCTCCTGGGAGCCACGGGTCACAAAGCACCGTGGGCTCTGTGCAGCCCCGCTGTGTCACAATGGCCGCTGGCTTCCACGAGCCCCCGCAGTGTCCCAGTGGGCCCCGTGGCTTTAGGAGTGGGTGGCTGGGAGTTGGTGCCAGCGGCTGGGGGAGCAGCAGCAGGGACTGTGTGTGGACAGTGCCATGGCCACTTGTGTGGCCACTGGTGTCTCTGTGCCAGGCACAGCCGTGGTGTGTAACACCGGCTCTGGGTCCTTTGGCTGTGCAGGTGGCAGTCACGGCCTGGAGCAGGGCTGCTCCCGGGGGACAGCCTGGGGCAGGAGGCTGCTGGAGATTCATTCCCCACACTCCTTGTCATGAGGTGCTCAGAGTGATTGGAAAGGCTGTTGGCAGCAGGCAGTTCTCTGGGTTCAAGCTGTGGAGCTGTCAGCGGGAATGCAAAGGCCAAGCTGGTGAGCCTTTTTTCCTGGTGCCTTTAGTGTGTGAGCAGTCCCTGGTGCCGTTGTCTTTGGATCCTGAGTGTGGGAGAGGCAAGGCTTAGGATGGTGCGTAGAGCTGAGAAGGAAAGTGCCGAGAGCAGCGTGTGTGCTGCTGCTTTGAGGGGTGCAGTTGAAGTTGTAGGCAGCAAGAGCTTTCTCAGCTGGCCCTTTTGTGAGCTCTGCTTTTGCCAGATGACTTCCATCTTACCCTCTTACCATCTTAGCCTCTCATTTTTGCATATCCCAAACCCCCTTCCAAACATCCAGCAGCTGCTTGTAAAGAAGAAGTCCTAGAACAAAAAGCCAGTGCTGCCTTTCATAGCCCCTTTGCTGTCTATGAAGTAGAGGAAAGAAGCTAGTGAGACGCACTTTCTTTCTCAACTCCATAGAGCGCATCCTTCTCTCAAGGTGGCAGAGTCCTTGGCGGAAGTGAAGCATCTGCAGCTGCAGTTCAGACTGAGAGATGTGCCAGGACAGGAAACATTTGCTGACCTTCCCTGTTCCCTGTGCAACATGATTCTCGCATCCCAGTCACTTTCACATACCTTCGGTATCCCTGAGTCCAAGCAGCTAAAGCTCACAGAGACAGAAGTGTCAGGAAGGAAAACGTTGCAAAAGCACCCCCTTCTCTTATCAGCATATAAATTGTGCACAACAGGCTGCGGCACCGAACCTTCCTTCTCAGATAGACATGCCATCACACTTTTCACTCTTGCAGCTCGGTTGAAAAGCTCCAGCAGCTGCTCCCGCAATAGCAAAAGGTTCTAGAAGTGAAAGCCAGTTTGGGGCTGCACCTTCTCCTTGCCGCATGTAAGCCACACCAAACTCCCTGATGCACTCTGTCCTCCCCTTCTCAAAGGAGTAGACGGTGGCATCAGGACACACCTGTGTCCCAGCAGCTGGGTGCCCAGCCGGGAGCAGGAGCAGGGCTGGGGCTGCTCCCAAAGTTGCCCCGCCCCAATGCCAGAGCCGGACATATGCTGAGGGGGGGCTGGATCAGGCTTTATTGTCCAGCTGCATGCCAGGAGTGAGCACAAAATCTACCTGCATTCTCTGCAGCATGCCATCCTGGAGCAGAGCCATTGCCAAAGGAAGCCGTCAGCCCGTGCCAAGCCAGTGCCGGAGTGGGATCCTAGCAGCACCTGTGGAAGCCGGGAGAGAGGAGCCCACCTGGAGCAGGTTCGTGCAGGATTAATCATCCCGTGGCTTCCCACCAGGGTCCTGTTGCTTCCAAAAGGCCCCACAGTGTCACTGTGGCCCCTCGGTTCCACCAGGTTCCATAGCGTCACTGTGGTGCCCAGGGTTCCATCAGCTTCGCCAGCATCCCCACGGTCTGCAGAGCTCCCCGAGCTTCTGTGGTGTCACAGTGGAGGCAGGGTTGCATCAGGTTCCATAGCATCAGCACGGTCTCCAGGGCTCCCAGAGGTTCTGTGGTGTCACAGTGGAGGCAGGGTTGCATCAGGTTCCATAGCATCACCACAGTCTCCAGGGCTCCCTGAGCTTCTGTGGTGTCACAGTGGAGGCAGGGTTGCATCAGGTTCCATAGCATCAGCACGGTCTCCAGGGCTCCCAGAGGTTCTGTGGTGTCACAGAGGAGGCAGGGTTGCATCAGGTTCAATAGCATCAGCACGGTCTCCAGGGCTCCCCTGAGCTTCTGTGGTGGTGTCACAGAGGAGCCAGGCTTCCTTGTAGTTCCCCAGCATCACAAAGGCTCTCCTGGGAGCCACGGGTCACAAAGCACCGTGGGCTCTGTGCAGCCCCGCTGTGTCACAATGGCCGCTGGCTTCCACGAGCCCCCGCAGTGTCCCAGTGGGCCCCGTGGCTTTAGGAGTGGGTGGCTGGGAGTTGGTGCCAGCGGCTGGGGGAGCAGCAGCAGGGACTGTGTGTGGACAGTGCCATGGCCACTTGTGTGGCCACTGGTGTCTCTGTGCCAGGCACAGCCGTGGTGTGTAACACCGGCTCTGGGTCCTTTGGCTGTGCAGGTGGCAGTCACGGCCTGGAGCAGGGCTGCTCCCGGGGGACAGCCTGGGGCAGGAGGCTGCTGGAGATTCATTCCCCACACTCCTTGTCATGAGGTGCTCAGAGTGATTGGAAAGGCTGTTGGCAGCAGGCAGTTCTCTGGGTTCAAGCTGTGGAGCTGTCAGCGGGAATGCAAAGGCCAAGCTGGTGAGCCTTTTTTCCTGGTGCCTTTAGTGTGTGAGCAGTCCCTGGTGCCGTTGTCTTTGGATCCTGAGTGTGGGAGAGGCAAGGCTTAGGATGGTGCGTAGAGCTGAGAAGGAAAGTGCCGAGAGCAGCGTGTGTGCTGCTGCTTTGAGGGGTGCAGTTGAAGTTGTAGGCAGCAAGAGCTTTCTCAGCTGGCCCTTTTGTGAGCTCTGCTTTTGCCAGATGACTTCCATCTTACCCTCTTACCATCTTAGCCTCTCATTTTTGCATATCCCAAACCCCCTTCCAAACATCCAGCAGCTGCTTGTAAAGAAGAAGTCCTAGAACAAAAAGCCAGTGCTGCCTTTCATAGCCCCTTTGCTGTCTATGAAGTAGAGGAAAGAAGCTAGTGAGACGCACTTTCTTTCTCAACTCCATAGAGCGCATCCTTCTCTCAAGGTGGCAGAGTCCTTGGCGGAAGTGAAGCATCTGCAGCTGCAGTTCAGACTGAGAGATGTGCCAGGACAGGAAACATTTGCTGACCTTCCCTGTTCCCTGTGCAACATGATTCTCGCATCCCAGTCACTTTCACATACCTTCGGTATCCCTGAGTCCAAGCAGCTAAAGCTCACAGAGACAGAAGTGTCAGGAAGGAAAACGTTGCAAAAGCACCTCCTTCTCTTATCAGCATATAAATTGTGCACAACAGGCTGCGGCACCGAACCTTCCTTCTCAGATAGACATGCCATCACACTTTTCACTCTTGCAGCTCGGTTGAAAAGCTCCAGCAGCTGCTCCCGCAATAGCAAAAGGTTCTAGAAGTGAAAGCCAGTTTGGGGCTGCACCTTCTCCTTGCCGCATGTAAGCCACACCAAACTCCCTGATGCACTCTGTCCTCCCCTTCTCAAAGGAGTAGACGGTGGCATCAGGACACACCTGTGTCCCAGCAGCTGGGTGCCCAGCCGGGAGCAGGAGCAGGGCTGGGGCTGCTCCCAAAGTTGCCCCGCCCCAATGCCAGAGCCGGACATATGCTGAGGGGGGGCTGGATCAGGCTTTATTGTCCAGCTGCATGCCAGGAGTGAGCACAAAATCTACCTGCATTCTCTGCAGCATGCCATCCTGGAGCAGAGCCATTGCCAAAGGAAGCCGTGAGCCCGTGCCAAGCCAGTGCCGGAGTGGGATCCTAGCAGCACCTGTGGAAGCCGGGAGAGAGGAGCCCACCTGGAGCAGGTTCGTGCAGGATTAATCATCCCGTGGCTTCCCACCAGGGTCCTGTTGCTTCCAAAAGGCCCCACAGTGTCACTGTGGCCCCTCGGTTCCACCAGGTTCCATAGCGTCACTGTGGTGCCCAGGGTTCCGTCAGCTTCGCCAGCATCCCCACGGTCTGCAGAGCTCCCCGAGCTTCTGTGGTGTCACAGTGGAGGCAGGGTTGCATCAGGTTCCATAGCATCAGCACGGTCTCCAGGGCTCCCAGAGGTTCTGTGGTGTCACAGTGGAGGCAGGGTTGCATCAGGTTCCATAGCATCACCACAGTCTCCAGGGCTCCCTGAGCTTCTGTGGTGTCACAGTGGAGGCAGGGTTGCATCAGGTTCCATAGCATCAGCACGGTCTCCAGGGCTCCCAGAGGTTCTGTGGTGTCACAGAGGAGGCAGGGTTGCATCAGGTTCCATAGCATCAGCACGGTCTCCAGGGCTCCCCTGAGCTTCTGTGGTGGTGTCACAGAGGAGCCAGGCTTCCTTGTAGTTCCCCAGCATCACAAAGGCTCTCCTGGGAGCCACCGGTCACAAAGCACCGTGGGCTCTGTGCAGCCCCGCTGTGTCACAATGGCCGCTGGCTTCCACGAGCCCCCGCAGTGTCCCAGTGGGCCCCGTGGCTTTAGGAGTGGGTGGCTGGGAGTTGGTGCCAGCGGCTGGGGGAGCAGCAGCAGGGACTGTGTGTGGACAGTGCCATGGCCACTTGTGTGGCCACTGGTGTCTCTGTGCCAGGCACAGCCGTGGTGTGTAACACCGGCTCTGGGTCCTTTGGCTGTGCAGGTGGCAGTCACGGCCTGGAGCAGGGCTGCTCCCGGGGGACAGCCTGGGGCAGGAGGCTGCTGGAGATTCATTCCCCACACTCCTTGTCATGAGGTGCTCAGAGTGATTGGAAAGGCTGTTGGCAGCAGGCAGTTCTCTGGGTTCAAGCTGTGGAGCTGTCAGCGGGAATGCAAAGGCCAAGCTGGTGAGCCTTTTGTCCTGGTGCCTTTAGTGTGTGAGCAGTCCCTGGTGCCGTTGTCTTTGGATCCTGAGTGTGGGAGAGGCAAGGCTTAGGATGGTGCGTAGAGCTGAGAAGGAAAGTGCCGAGAGCAGCGTGTGTGCTGCTGCTTTGAGGGGTGCAGTTGAAGTTGTAGGCAGCAAGAGCTTTCTCAGCTGGCCCTTTTGTGAGCTCTGCTTTTGCCAGATGACTTCCATCTTACCCTCTTACCATCTTAGCCTCTCATTTTTGCATATCCCAAACCCCCTTCCAAACATCCAGCAGCTGCTTGTAAAGAAGAAGTCCTAGAACAAAAAGCCAGTGCTGCCTTTCATAGCCCCTTTGCTGTCTATGAAGTAGAGGAAAGAAGCTAGTGAGACGCACTTTCTTTCTCAACTCCATAGAGCGCATCCTTCTCTCAAGGTGGCAGAGTCCTTGGCGGAAGTGAAGCATCTGCAGCTGCAGTTCAGACTGAGAGATGTGCCAGGACAGGAAACATTTGCTGACCTTCCCTGTTCCCTGTGCAACATGATTCTCGCATCCCAGTCACTTTCACATACCTTCGGTATCCCTGAGTCCAAGCAGCTAAAGCTCACAGAGACAGAAGTGTCAGGAAGGAAAACGTTCCAAAAGCACCCCCTTCTCTTATCAGCATATAAATTGTGCACAACAGGCTGCGGCACCGAACCTTCCTTCTCAGATAGACATGCCATCACACTTTTCACTCTTGCAGCTCGGTTGAAAAGCTCCAGCAGCTGCTCCCGCAATAGCAAAAGGTTCTAGAAGTGAAAGCCAGTTTGGGGCTGCACCTTCTCCTTGCCGCATGTAAGCCACACCAAACTCCCTGATGCACTCTGTCCTCCCCTTCTCAAAGGAGTAGACGGTGGCATCAGGACACACCTGTGTCCCAGCAGCTGGGTGCCCAGCCGGGAGCAGGAGCAGGGCTGGGGCTGCTCCCAAAGTTGCCCCGCCCCAATGCCAGAGCCGGACATATGCTGAGGGGGGGCTGGATCAGGCTTTATTGTCCAGCTGCATGCCAGGAGTGAGCACAAAATCTACCTGCATTCTCTGCAGCATGCCATCCTGGAGCAGAGCCATTGCCAAAGGAAGCCGTGAGCCCGTGCCAAGCCAGTGCCGGAGTGGGATCCTAGCAGCACCTGTGGAAGCCGGGAGAGAGGAGCCCACCTGGAGCAGGTTCGTGCAGGATTAATCATCCCGTGGCTTCCCACCAGGGTCCTGTTGCTTCCAAAAGGCCCCACAGTGTCACTGTGGCCCCTCGGTTCCACCAGGTTCCATAGCGTCACTGTGGTGCCCAGGGTTCCGTCAGCTTCGCCAGCATCCCCACGGTCTGCAGAGCTCCCCGAGCTTCTGTGGTGTCACAGTGGAGGCAGGGTTGCATCAGGTTCCATAGCATCAGCACGGTCTCCAGGGCTCCCAGAGGTTCTGTGGTGTCACAGTGGAGGCAGGGTTGCATCAGGTTCCATAGCATCACCACAGTCTCCAGGGCTCCCTGAGCTTCTGTGGTGTCACAGTGGAGGCAGGGTTGCATCAGGTTCCATAGCATCAGCACGGTCTCCAGGGCTCCCAGAGGTTCTGTGGTGTCACAGAGGAGGCAGGGTTGCATCAGGTTCAATAGCATCAGCACGGTCTCCAGGGCTCCCCTGAGCTTCTGTGGTGGTGTCACAGAGGAGCCAGGCTTCCTTGTAGTTCCCCAGCATCACAAAGGCTCTCCTGGGAGCCACGGGTCACAAAGCACCGTGGGCTCTGTGCAGCCCCGCTGTGTCACAATGGCCGCTGGCTTCCACGAGCCCCCGCAGTGTCCCAGTGGGCCCCGTGGCTTTAGGAGTGGGTGGCTGGGAGTTGGTGCCAGCGGCTGGGGGAGCAGCAGCAGGGACTGTGTGTGGACAGTGCCATGGCCACTTGTGTGGCCACTGGTGTCTCTGTGCCAGGCACAGCCGTGGTGTGTAACACCGGCTCTGGGTCCTTTGGCTGTGCAGGTGGCAGTCACGGCCTGGAGCAGGGCTGCTCCCGGGGGACAGCCTGGGGCAGGAGGCTGCTGGAGATTCATTCCCCACACTCCTTGTCATGAGGTGCTCAGAGTGATTGGAAAGGCTGTTGGCAGCAGGCAGTTCTCTGGGTTCAAGCTGTGGAGCTGTCAGCGGGAATGCAAAGGCCAAGCTGGTGAGCCTTTTGTCCTGGTGCCTTTAGTGTGTGAGCAGTCCCTGGTGCCGTTGTCTTTGGATCCTGAGTGTGGGAGAGGCAAGGCTTAGGATGGTGCGTAGAGCTGAGAAGGAAAGTGCCGAGAGCAGCGTGTGTGCTGCTGCTTTGAGGGGTGCAGTTGAAGTTGTAGGCAGCAAGAGCTTTCTCAGCTGGCCCTTTTGTGAGCTCTGCTTTTGCCAGATGACTTCCATCTTACCCTCTTACCATCTTAGCCTCTCATTTTTGCATATCCCAAACCCCCTTCCAAACATCCAGCAGCTGCTTGTAAAGAAGAAGTCCTAGAACAAAAAGCCAGTGCTGCCTTTCATAGCCCCTTTGCTGTCTATGAAGTAGAGGAAAGAAGCTAGTGAGACGCACTTTCTTTCTCAACTCCATAGAGCGCATCCTTCTCTCAAGGTGGCAGAGTCCTTGGCGGAAGTGAAGCATCTGCAGCTGCAGTTCAGACTGAGAGATGTGCCAGGACAGGAAACATTTGCTGACCTTCCCTGTTCCCTGTGCAACATGATTCTCGCATCCCAGTCACTTTCACATACCTTCGGTATCCCTGAGTCCAAGCAGCTAAAGCTCACAGAGACAGAAGTGTCAGGAAGGAAAACGTTGCAAAAGCACCCCCTTCTCTTATCAGCATATAAATTGTGCACAACAGGCTGCGGCACCGAACCTTCCTTCTCAGATAGACATGCCATCACACTTTTCACTCTTGCAGCTCGGTTGAAAAGCTCCAGCAGCTGCTCCCGCAATAGCAAAAGGTTCTAGAAGTGAAAGCCAGTTTGGGGCTGCACCTTCTCCTTGCCGCATGTAAGCCACACCAAACTCCCTGATGCACTCTGTCCTCCCCTTCTCAAAGGAGTAGACGGTGGCATCAGGACACACCTGTGTCCCAGCAGCTGGGTGCCCAGCCGGGAGCAGGAGCAGGGCTGGGGCTGCTCCCAAAGTTGCCCCGCCCCAATGCCAGAGCCGGACATATGCTGAGGGGGGGCTGGATCAGGCTTTATTGTCCAGCTGCATGCCAGGAGTGAGCACAAAATCTACCTGCATTCTCTGCAGCATGCCATCCTGGAGCAGAGCCATTGCCAAAGGAAGCCGTGAGCCCGTGCCAAGCCAGTGCCGGAGTGGGATCCTAGCAGCACCTGTGGAAGCCGGGAGAGAGGAGCCCACCTGGAGCAGGTTCGTGCAGGATTAATCATCCCGTGGCTTCCCACCAGGGTCCTGTTGCTTCCAAAAGGCCCCACAGTGTCACTGTGGCCCCTCGGTTCCACCAGGTTCCATAGCGTCACTGTGGTGCCCAGGGTTCCGTCAGCTTCGCCAGCATCCCCACGGTCTGCAGAGCTCCCCGAGCTTCTGTGGTGTCACAGTGGAGGCAGGGTTGCATCAGGTTCCATAGCATCAGCACGGTCTCCAGGGCTCCCAGAGGTTCTGTGGTGTCACAGTGGAGGCAGGGTTGCATCAGGTTCCATAGCATCACCACAGTCTCCAGGGCTCCCTGAGCTTCTGTGGTGTCACAGTGGAGGCAGGGTTGCATCAGGTTCCATAGCATCAGCACGGTCTCCAGGGCTCCCAGAGGTTCTGTGGTGTCACAGAGGAGGCAGGGTTGCATCAGGTTCCATAGCATCACCACGGTCTCCAGGGCTCCCAGAGGTTCTGTGGTGTCACAGAGGAGGCAGGGTTGCATCAGGTTCAATAGCATCAGCACGGTCTCCAGGGCTCCCCTGAGCTTCTGTGGTGGTGTCACAGAGGAGCCAGGCTTCCTTGTAGTTCCCCAGCATCACAAAGGCTCTCCTGGGAGCCACGGGTCACAAAGCACCGTGGGCTCTGTGCAGCCCCGCTGTGTCACAATGGCCGCTGGCTTCCACGAGCCCCCGCAGTGTCCCAGTGGGCCCCGTGGCTTTAGGAGTGGGTGGCTGGGAGTTGGTGCCAGCGGCTGGGGGAGCAGCAGCAGGGACTGTGTGTGGACAGTGCCATGGCCACTTGTGTGGCCACTGGTGTCTCTGTGCCAGGCACAGCCGTGGTGTGTAACACCGGCTCTGGGTCCTTTGGCTGTGCAGGTGGCAGTCACGGCCTGGAGCAGGGCTGCTCCCGGGGGACAGCCTGGGGCAGGAGGCTGCTGGAGATTCATTCCCCACACTCCTTGTCATGAGGTGCTCAGAGTGATTGGAAAGGCTGTTGGCAGCAGGCAGTTCTCTGGGTTCAAGCTGTGGAGCTGTCAGCGGGAATGCAAAGGCCAAGCTGGTGAGCCTTTTGTCCTGGTGCCTTTAGTGTGTGAGCAGTCCCTGGTGCCGTTGTCTTTGGATCCTGAGTGTGGGAGAGGCAAGGCTTAGGATGGTGCGTAGAGCTGAGAAGGAAAGTGCCGAGAGCAGCGTGTGTGCTGCTGCTTTGAGGGGTGCAGTTGAAGTTGTAGGCAGCAAGAGCTTTCTCAGCTGGCCCTTTTGTGAGCTCTGCTTTTGCCAGATGACTTCCATCTTACCCTCTTACCATCTTAGCCTCTCATTTTTGCATATCCCAAACCCCCTTCCAAACATCCAGCAGCTGCTTGTAAAGAAGAAGTCCTAGAACAAAAAGCCAGTGCTGCCTTTCATAGCCCCTTTGCTGTCTATGAAGTAGAGGAAAGAAGCTAGTGAGACGCACTTTCTTTCTCAACTCCATAGAGCGCATCCTTCTCTCAAGGTGGCAGAGTCCTTGGCGGAAGTGAAGCATCTGCAGCTGCAGTTCAGACTGAGAGATGTGCCAGGACAGGAAACATTTGCTGACCTTCCCTGTTCCCTGTGCAACATGATTCTCGCATCCCAGTCACTTTCACATACCTTCGGTATCCCTGAGTCCAAGCAGCTAAAGCTCACAGAGACAGAAGTGTCAGGAAGGAAAACGTTGCAAAAGCACCCCCTTCTCTTATCAGCATATAAATTGTGCACAACAGGCTGCGGCACCGAACCTTCCTTCTCAGATAGACATGCCATCACACTTTTCACTCTTGCAGCTCGGTTGAAAAGCTCCAGCAGCTGCTCCCGCAATAGCAAAAGGTTCTAGAAGTGAAAGCCAGTTTGGGGCTGCACCTTCTCCTTGCCGCATGTAAGCCACACCAAACTCCCTGATGCACTCTGTCCTCCCCTTCTCAAAGGAGTAGACGGTGGCATCAGGACACACCTGTGTCCCAGCAGCTGGGTGCCCAGCCGGGAGCAGGAGCAGGGCTGGGGCTGCTCCCAAAGTTGCCCCGCCCCAATGCCAGAGCCGGACATATGCTGAGGGGGGGCTGGATCAGGCTTTATTGTCCAGCTGCATGCCAGGAGTGAGCACAAAATCTACCTGCATTCTCTGCAGCATGCCATCCTGGAGCAGAGCCATTGCCAAAGGAAGCCGTGAGCCCGTGCCAAGCCAGTGCCGGAGTGGGATCCTAGCAGCACCTGTGGAAGCCGGGAGAGAGGAGCCCACCTGGAGCAGGTTCGTGCAGGATTAATCATCCCGTGGCTTCCCACCAGGGTCCTGTTGCTTCCAAAAGGCCCCACAGTGTCACTGTGGCCCCTCGGTTCCACCAGGTTCCATAGCGTCACTGTGGTGCCCAGGGTTCCGTCAGCTTCGCCAGCATCCCCACGGTCTGCAGAGCTCCCCGAGCTTCTGTGGTGTCACAGTGGAGGCAGGGTTGCATCAGGTTCCATAGCATCAGCACGGTCTCCAGGGCTCCCAGAGGTTCTGTGGTGTCACAGTGGAGGCAGGGTTGCATCAGGTTCCATAGCATCACCACAGTCTCCAGGGCTCCCTGAGCTTCTGTGGTGTCACAGTGGAGGCAGGGTTGCATCAGGTTCCATAGCATCAGCACGGTCTCCAGGGCTCCCAGAGGTTCTGTGGTGTCACAGAGGAGGCAGGGTTGCATCAGGTTCCATAGCATCACCACGGTCTCCAGGGCTCCAAGAGCTTCTGTGGTGTCACAGAGGAGGCAGGGTTGCATCAGGTTCAATAGCATCAGCACGGTCTCCAGGGCTCCCCTGAGCTTCTGTGGTGGTGTCACAGAGGAGCCAGGCTTCCTTGTAGTTCCCCAGCATCACAAAGGCTCTCCTGGGAGCCACGGGTCACAAAGCACCGTGGGCTCTGTGCAGCCCCGCTGTGTCACAATGGCCGCTGGCTTCCACGAGCCCCCGCAGTGTCCCAGTGGGCCCCGTGGCTTTAGGAGTGGGTGGCTGGGAGTTGGTGCCAGCGGCTGGGGGAGCAGCAGCAGGGACTGTGTGTGGACAGTGCCATGGCCACTTGTGTGGCCACTGGTGTCTCTGTGCCAGGCACAGCCGTGGTGTGTAACACCGGCTCTGGGTCCTTTGGCTGTGCAGGTGGCAGTCACGGCCTGGAGCAGGGCTGCTCCCGGGGGACAGCCTGGGGCAGGAGGCTGCTGGAGATTCATTCCCCACACTCCTTGTCATGAGGTGCTCAGAGTGATTGGAAAGGCTGTTGGCAGCAGGCAGTTCTCTGGGTTCAAGCTGTGGAGCTGTCAGCGGGAATGCAAAGGCCAAGCTGGTGAGCCTTTTGTCCTGGTGCCTTTAGTGTGTGAGCAGTCCCTGGTGCCGTTGTCTTTGGATCCTGAGTGTGGGAGAGGCAAGGCTTAGGATGGTGCGTAGAGCTGAGAAGGAAAGTGCCGAGAGCAGCGTGTGTGCTGCTGCTTTGAGGGGTGCAGTTGAAGTTGTAGGCAGCAAGAGCTTTCTCAGCTGGCCCTTTTGTGAGCTCTGCTTTTGCCAGATGACTTCCATCTTACCCTCTTACCATCTTAGCCTCTCATTTTTGCATATCCCAAACCCCCTTCCAAACATCCAGCAGCTGCTTGTAAAGAAGAAGTCCTAGAACAAAAAGCCAGTGCTGCCTTTCATAGCCCCTTTGCTGTCTATGAAGTAGAGGAAAGAAGCTAGTGAGACGCACTTTCTTTCTCAACTCCATAGAGCGCATCCTTCTCTCAAGGTGGCAGAGTCCTTGGCGGAAGTGAAGCATCTGCAGCTGCAGTTCAGACTGAGAGATGTGCCAGGACAGGAAACATTTGCTGACCTTCCCTGTTCCCTGTGCAACATGATTCTCGCATCCCAGTCACTTTCACATACCTTCGGTATCCCTGAGTCCAAGCAGCTAAAGCTCACAGAGACAGAAGTGTCAGGAAGGAAAACGTTCCAAAAGCACCCCCTTCTCTTATCAGCATATAAATTGTGCACAACAGGCTGCGGCACCGAACCTTCCTTCTCAGATAGACATGCCATCACACTTTTCACTCTTGCAGCTCGGTTGAAAAGCTCCAGCAGCTGCTCCCGCAATAGCAAAAGGTTCTAGAAGTGAAAGCCAGTTTGGGGCTGCACCTTCTCCTTGCCGCATGTAAGCCACACCAAACTCCCTGATGCACTCTGTCCTCCCCTTCTCAAAGGAGTAGACGGTGGCATCAGGACACACCTGTGTCCCAGCAGCTGGGTGCCCAGCCGGGAGCAGGAGCAGGGCTGGGGCTGCTCCCAAAGTTGCCCCGCCCCAATGCCAGAGCCGGACATATGCTGAGGGGGGGCTGGATCAGGCTTTATTGTCCAGCTGCATGCCAGGAGTGAGCACAAAATCTACCTGCATTCTCTGCAGCATGCCATCCTGGAGCAGAGCCATTGCCAAAGGAAGCCGTGAGCCCGTGCCAAGCCAGTGCCGGAGTGGGATCCTAGCAGCACCTGTGGAAGCCGGGAGAGAGGAGCCCACCTGGAGCAGGTTCGTGCAGGATTAATCATCCCGTGGCTTCCCACCAGGGTCCTGTTGCTTCCAAAAGGCCCCACAGTGTCACTGTGGCCCCTCGGTTCCACCAGGTTCCATAGCGTCACTGTGGTGCCCAGGGTTCCGTCAGCTTCGCCAGCATCCCCACGGTCTGCAGAGCTCCCCGAGCTTCTGTGGTGTCACAGTGGAGGCAGGGTTGCATCAGGTTCCATAGCATCAGCACGGTCTCCAGGGCTCCCAGAGGTTCTGTGGTGTCACAGTGGAGGCAGGGTTGCATCAGGTTCCATAGCATCACCACAGTCTCCAGGGCTCCCTGAGCTTCTGTGGTGTCACAGTGGAGGCAGGGTTGCATCAGGTTCCATAGCATCAGCACGGTCTCCAGGGCTCCCAGAGGTTCTGTGGTGTCACAGAGGAGGCAGGGTTGCATCAGGTTCAATAGCATCAGCACGGTCTCCAGGGCTCCCCTGAGCTTCTGTGGTGGTGTCACAGAGGAGCCAGGCTTCCTTGTAGTTCCCCAGCATCACAAAGGCTCTCCTGGGAGCCACGGGTCACAAAGCACCGTGGGCTCTGTGCAGCCCCGCTGTGTCACAATGGCCGCTGGCTTCCACGAGCCCCCGCAGTGTCCCAGTGGGCCCCGTGGCTTTAGGAGTGGGTGGCTGGGAGTTGGTGCCAGCGGCTGGGGGAGCAGCAGCAGGGACTGTGTGTGGACAGTGCCATGGCCACTTGTGTGGCCACTGGTGTCTCTGTGCCAGGCACAGCCGTGGTGTGTAACACCGGCTCTGGGTCCTTTGGCTGTGCAGGTGGCAGTCACGGCCTGGAGCAGGGCTGCTCCCGGGGGACAGCCTGGGGCAGGAGGCTGCTGGAGATTCATTCCCCACACTCCTTGTCATGAGGTGCTCAGAGTGATTGGAAAGGCTGTTGGCAGCAGGCAGTTCTCTGGGTTCAAGCTGTGGAGCTGTCAGCGGGAATGCAAAGGCCAAGCTGGTGAGCCTTTTGTCCTGGTGCCTTTAGTGTGTGAGCAGTCCCTGGTGCCGTTGTCTTTGGATCCTGAGTGTGGGAGAGGCAAGGCTTAGGATGGTGCGTAGAGCTGAGAAGGAAAGTGCCGAGAGCAGCGTGTGTGCTGCTGCTTTGAGGGGTGCAGTTGAAGTTGTAGGCAGCAAGAGCTTTCTCAGCTGGCCCTTTTGTGAGCTCTGCTTTTGCCAGATGACTTCCATCTTACCCTCTTACCATCTTAGCCTCTCATTTTTGCATATCCCAAACCCCCTTCCAAACATCCAGCAGCTGCTTGTAAAGAAGAAGTCCTAGAACAAAAAGCCAGTGCTGCCTTTCATAGCCCCTTTGCTGTCTATGAAGTAGAGGAAAGAAGCTAGTGAGACGCACTTTCTTTCTCAACTCCATAGAGCGCATCCTTCTCTCAAGGTGGCAGAGTCCTTGGCGGAAGTGAAGCATCTGCAGCTGCAGTTCAGACTGAGAGATGTGCCAGGACAGGAAACATTTGCTGACCTTCCCTGTTCCCTGTGCAACATGATTCTCGCATCCCAGTCACTTTCACATACCTTCGGTATCCCTGAGTCCAAGCAGCTAAAGCTCACAGAGACAGAAGTGTCAGGAAGGAAAACGTTGCAAAAGCACCCCCTTCTCTTATCAGCATATAAATTGTGCACAACAGGCTGCGGCACCGAACCTTCCTTCTCAGATAGACATGCCATCACACTTTTCACTCTTGCAGCTCGGTTGAAAAGCTCCAGCAGCTGCTCCCGCAATAGCAAAAGGTTCTAGAAGTGAAAGCCAGTTTGGGGCTGCACCTTCTCCTTGCCGCATGTAAGCCACACCAAACTCCCTGATGCACTCTGTCCTCCCCTTCTCAAAGGAGTAGACGGTGGCATCAGGACACACCTGTGTCCCAGCAGCTGGGTGCCCAGCCGGGAGCAGGAGCAGGGCTGGGGCTGCTCCCAAAGTTGCCCCGCCCCAATGCCAGAGCCGGACATATGCTGAGGGGGGGCTGGATCAGGCTTTATTGTCCAGCTGCATGCCAGGAGTGAGCACAAAATCTACCTGCATTCTCTGCAGCATGCCATCCTGGAGCAGAGCCATTGCCAAAGGAAGCCGTGAGCCCGTGCCAAGCCAGTGCCGGAGTGGGATCCTAGCAGCACCTGTGGAAGCCGGGAGAGAGGAGCCCACCTGGAGCAGGTTCGTGCAGGATTAATCATCCCGTGGCTTCCCACCAGGGTCCTGTTGCTTCCAAAAGGCCCCACAGTGTCACTGTGGCCCCTCGGTTCCACCAGGTTCCATAGCGTCACTGTGGTGCCCAGGGTTCCGTCAGCTTCGCCAGCATCCCCACGGTCTGCAGAGCTCCCCGAGCTTCTGTGGTGTCACAGTGGAGGCAGGGTTGCATCAGGTTCCATAGCATCAGCACGGTCTCCAGGGCTCCCAGAGGTTCTGTGGTGTCACAGTGGAGGCAGGGTTGCATCAGGTTCCATAGCATCACCACAGTCTCCAGGGCTCCCTGAGCTTCTGTGGTGTCACAGTGGAGGCAGGGTTGCATCAGGTTCCATAGCATCAGCACGGTCTCCAGGGCTCCCAGAGGTTCTGTGGTGTCACAGAGGAGGCAGGGTTGCATCAGGTTCCATAGCATCAGCACGGTCTCCAGGGCTCCAAGAGCTTCTGTGTTGTCACAGAGGAGGCAGGGTTGCATCAGGTTCAATAGCATCAGCACGGTCTCCAGGGCTCCCCTGAGCTTCTGTGGTGGTGTCACAGAGGAGCCAGGCTTCCTTGTAGTTCCCCAGCATCACAAAGGCTCTCCTGGGAGCCACGGGTCACAAAGCACCGTGGGCTCTGTGCAGCCCCGCTGTGTCACAATGGCCGCTGGCTTCCACGAGCCCCCGCAGTGTCCCAGTGGGCCCCGTGGCTTTAGGAGTGGGTGGCTGGGAGTTGGTGCCAGCGGCTGGGGGAGCAGCAGCAGGGACTGTGTGTGGACAGTGCCATGGCCACTTGTGTGGCCACTGGTGTCTCTGTGCCAGGCACAGCCGTGGTGTGTAACACCGGCTCTGGGTCCTTTGGCTGTGCAGGTGGCAGTCACGGCCTGGAGCAGGGCTGCTCCCGGGGGACAGCCTGGGGCAGGAGGCTGCTGGAGATTCATTCCCCACACTCCTTGTCATGAGGTGCTCAGAGTGATTGGAAAGGCTGTTGGCAGCAGGCAGTTCTCTGGGTTCAAGCTGTGGAGCTGTCAGCGGGAATGCAAAGGCCAAGCTGGTGAGCCTTTTGTCCTGGTGCCTTTAGTGTGTGAGCAGTCCCTGGTGCCGTTGTCTTTGGATCCTGAGTGTGGGAGAGGCAAGGCTTAGGATGGTGCGTAGAGCTGAGAAGGAAAGTGCCGAGAGCAGCGTGTGTGCTGCTGCTTTGAGGGGTGCAGTTGAAGTTGTAGGCAGCAAGAGCTTTCTCAGCTGGCCCTTTTGTGAGCTCTGCTTTTGCCAGATGACTTCCATCTTACCCTCTTACCATCTTAGCCTCTCATTTTTGCATATCCCAAACCCCCTTCCAAACATCCAGCAGCTGCTTGTAAAGAAGAAGTCCTAGAACAAAAAGCCAGTGCTGCCTTTCATAGCCCCTTTGCTGTCTATGAAGTAGAGGAAAGAAGCTAGTGAGACGCACTTTCTTTCTCAACTCCATAGAGCGCATCCTTCTCTCAAGGTGGCAGAGTCCTTGGCGGAAGTGAAGCATCTGCAGCTGCAGTTCAGACTGAGAGATGTGCCAGGACAGGAAACATTTGCTGACCTTCCCTGTTCCCTGTGCAACATGATTCTCGCATCCCAGTCACTTTCACATACCTTCGGTATCCCTGAGTCCAAGCAGCTAAAGCTCACAGAGACAGAAGTGTCAGGAAGGAAAACGTTGCAAAAGCACCCCCTTCTCTTATCAGCATATAAATTGTGCACAACAGGCTGCGGCACCGAACCTTCCTTCTCAGATAGACATGCCATCACACTTTTCACTCTTGCAGCTCGGTTGAAAAGCTCCAGCAGCTGCTCCCGCAATAGCAAAAGGTTCTAGAAGTGAAAGCCAGTTTGGGGCTGCACCTTCTCCTTGCCGCATGTAAGCCACACCAAACTCCCTGATGCACTCTGTCCTCCCCTTCTCAAAGGAGTAGACGGTGGCATCAGGACACACCTGTGTCCCAGCAGCTGGGTGCCCAGCCGGGAGCAGGAGCAGGGCTGGGGCTGCTCCCAAAGTTGCCCCGCCCCAATGCCAGAGCCGGACATATGCTGAGGGGGGGCTGGATCAGGCTTTATTGTCCAGCTGCATGCCAGGAGTGAGCACAAAATCTACCTGCATTCTCTGCAGCATGCCATCCTGGAGCAGAGCCATTGCCAAAGGAAGCCGTGAGCCCGTGCCAAGCCAGTGCCGGAGTGGGATCCTAGCAGCACCTGTGGAAGCCGGGAGAGAGGAGCCCACCTGGAGCAGGTTCGTGCAGGATTAATCATCCCGTGGCTTCCCACCAGGGTCCTGTTGCTTCCAAAAGGCCCCACAGTGTCACTGTGGCCCCTCGGTTCCACCAGGTTCCATAGCGTCACTGTGGTGCCCAGGGTTCCGTCAGCTTCGCCAGCATCCCCACGGTCTGCAGAGCTCCCCGAGCTTCTGTGGTGTCACAGTGGAGGCAGGGTTGCATCAGGTTCCATAGCATCAGCACGGTCTCCAGGGCTCCCAGAGGTTCTGTGGTGTCACAGAGGAGGCAGGGTTGCATCAGGTTCCATAGCATCACCACGGTCTCCAGGGTTCCAAGAGCTTCTGTGGTGTCACAGAGGAGGCAGGGTTGCATCAGGTTCAATAGCATCAGCACGGTCTCCAGGGCTCCCCTGAGCTTCTGTGGTGGTGTCACAGAGGAGCCAGGCTTCCTTGTAGTTCCCCAGCATCACAAAGGCTCTCCTGGGAGCCACGGGTCACAAAGCACC
The DNA here is from genome assembly GCF_041296385.1 of Aphelocoma coerulescens. Taxonomy (NCBI): domain Eukaryota; kingdom Metazoa; phylum Chordata; class Aves; order Passeriformes; family Corvidae; genus Aphelocoma; species Aphelocoma coerulescens. The sequence goes on along the minus strand of NW_027183700.1, from coordinate 21,636 downwards.
GTGGGCTCTGTGCAGCCCCGCTGTGTCACAATGGCCGCTGGCTTCCACGAGCCCCCGCAGTGTCCCAGTGGGCCCCGTGGCTTTAGGAGTGGGTGGCTGGGAGTTGGTGCCAGCGGCTGGGGGAGCAGCAGCAGGGACTGTGTGTGGACAGTGCCATGGCCACTTGTGTGGCCACTGGTGTCTCTGTGTCAGGCACAGCCGTGGTGTGTAACACCGGCTCTGGGTCCTTTGGCTGTGCAGGTGGCAGTCACGGCCTGGAGCAGGGCTGCTCCCGGGGGACAGCCTGGGGCAGGAGGCTGCTGGAGATTCATTCCCCACACTCCTTGTCATGAGGTGCTCAGAGTGATTGGAAAGGCTGTTGGCAGCAGGCAGTTCTCTGGGTTCAAGCTGTGGAGCTGTCAGCGGGAATGCAAAGGCCAAGCTGGTGAGCCTTTTGTCCTGGTGCCTTTAGTGTGTGAGCAGTCCCTGGTGCCGTTGTCTTTGGATCCTGAGTGTGGGAGAGGCAAGGCTTAGGATGGTGCGTAGAGCTGAGAAGGAAAGTGCCGAGAGCAGCGTGTGTGCTGCTGCTTTGAGGGGTGCAGTTGAAGTTGTAGGCAGCAAGAGCTTTCTCAGCTGGCCCTTTTGTGAGCTCTGCTTTTGCCAGATGACTTCCATCTTACCCTCTTACCATCTTAGCCTCTCATTTTTGCATATCCCAAACCCCCTTCCAAACATCCAGCAGCTGCTTGTAAAGAAGAAGTCCTAGAACAAAAAGCCAGTGCTGCCTTTCATAGCCCCTTTGCTGTCTATGAAGTAGAGGAAAGAAGCTAGTGAGACGCACTTTCTTTCTCAACTCCATAGAGCGCATCCTTCTCTCAAGGTGGCAGAGTCCTTGGCGGAAGTGAAGCATCTGCAGCTGCAGTTCAGACTGAGAGATGTGCCAGGACAGGAAACATTTGCTGACCTTCCCTGTTCCCTGTGCAACATGATTCTCGCATCCCAGTCACTTTCACACACCTTCGGTATCCCTGAGTCCAAGCAGCTAAAGCTCACAGAGACAGAAGTGTCAGGAAGGAAAACGTTGCAAAAGCACCCCCTTCTCTTATCAGCATATAAATTGTGCACAACAGGCTGCGGCACCGAACCTTCCTTCTCAGATAGACATGCCATCACACTTTTCACTCTTGCAGCTCGGTTGAAAAGCTCCAGCAGCTGCTCCCGCAATAGCAAAAGGTTCTAGAAGTGAAAGCCAGTTTGGGGCTGCACCTTCTCCTTGCCGCATGTAAGCCACACCAAACTCCCTGATGCACTCTGTCCTCCCCTTCTCAAAGGAGTAGACGGTGGCATCAGGACACACCTGTGTCCCAGCAGCTGGGTGCCCAGCCGGGAGCAGGAGCAGGGCTGGGGCTGCTCCCAAAGTTGCCCCGCCCCAATGCCAGAGCCGGACATATGCTGAGGGGGGGCTGGATCAGGCTTTATTGTCCAGCTGCATGCCAGGAGTGAGCACAAAATCTACCTGCATTCTCTGCAGCATGCCATCCTGGAGCAGAGCCATTGCCAAAGGAAGCCGTCAGCCCGTGCCAAGCCAGTGCCGGAGTGGGATCCTAGCAGCACCTGTGGAAGCCGGGAGAGAGGAGCCCACCTGGAGCAGGTTCGTGCAGGATTAATCATCCCGTGGCTTCCCACCAGGGTCCTGTTGCTTCCAAAAGGCCCCACAGTGTCACTGTGGCCCCTCGGTTCCACCAGGTTCCATAGCGTCACTGTGGTGCCCAGGGTTCCATCAGCTTCGCCAGCATCCCCACGGTCTGCAGAGCTCCCCGAGCTTCTGTGGTGTCACAGTGGAGGCAGGGTTGCATCAGGTTCCATAGCATCAGCACGGTCTCCAGGGCTCCCAGAGGTTCTGTGGTGTCACAGTGGAGGCAGGGTTGCATCAGGTTCCATAGCATCACCACAGTCTCCAGGGCTCCCTGAGCTTCTGTGGTGTCACAGTGGAGGCAGGGTTGCATCAGGTTCCATAGCATCAGCACGGTCTCCAGGGCTCCCAGAGCTTCTGTGGTGTCACAGAGGAGGCAGGGTTGCATCAGGTTCAATAGCATCAGCACGGTCTCCAGGGCTCCCCTGAGCTTCTGTGGTGGTGTCACAGAGGAGCCAGGCTTCCTTGTAGTTCCCCAGCATCACAAAGGCTCTCCTGGGAGCCACGGGTCACAAAGCACCGTGGGCTCTGTGCAGCCCCGCTGTGTCACAATGGCCGCTGGCTTCCACGAGCCCCCGCAGTGTCCCAGTGGGCCCCGTGGCTTTAGGAGTGGGTGGCTGGGAGTTGGTGCCAGCGGCTGGGGGAGCAGCAGCAGGGACTGTGTCTGGACAGTGCCATGGCCACTTGTGTGGCCACTGGTGTCTCTGTGCCAGGCACAGCCGTGGTGTGTAACACCGGCTCTGGGTCCTTTGGCTGTGCAGGTGGCAGTCACGGCCTGGAGCAGGGCTGCTCCCGGGGGACAGCCTGGGGCAGGAGGCTGCTGGAGATTCATTCCCCACACTCCTTGTCATGAGGTGCTCAGAGTGATTGGAAAGGCTGTTGGCAGCAGGCAGTTCTCTGGGTTCAAGCTGTGGAGCTGTCAGCGGGAATGCAAAGGCCAAGCTGGTGAGCCTTTTGTCCTGGTGCCTTTAGTGTGTGAGCAGTCCCTGGTGCCGTTGTCTTTGGATCCTGAGTGTGGGAGAGGCAAGGCTTAGGATGGTGCGTAGAGCTGAGAAGGAAAGTGCCGAGAGCAGCGTGTGTGCTGCTGCTTTGAGGGGTGCAGTTGAAGTTGTAGGCAGCAAGAGCTTTCTCAGCTGGCCCTTTTGTGAGCTCTGCTTTTGCCAGATGACTTCCATCTTACCCTCTTACCATCTTAGCCTCTCATTTTTGCATATCCCAAACCCCCTTCCAAACATCCAGCAGCTGCTTGTAAAGAAGAAGTCCTAGAACAAAAAGCCAGTGCTGCCTTTCATAGCCCCTTTGCTGTCTATGAAGTAGAGGAAAGAAGCTAGTGAGACGCACTTTCTTTCTCAACTCCATAGAGCGCATCCTTCTCTCAAGGTGGCAGAGTCCTTGGCGGAAGTGAAGCATCTGCAGCTGCAGTTCAGACTGAGAGATGTGCCAGGACAGGAAACATTTGCTGACCTTCCCTGTTCCCTGTGCAACATGATTCTCGCATCCCAGTCACTTTCACATACCTTCGGTATCCCTGAGTCCAAGCAGCTAAAGCTCACAGAGACAGAAGTGTCAGGAAGGAAAACGTTGCAAAAGCACCTCCTTCTCTTATCAGCATATAAATTGTGCACAACAGGCTGCGGCACCGAACCTTCCTTCTCAGATAGACATGCCATCACACTTTTCACTCTTGCAGCTCGGTTGAAAAGCTCCAGCAGCTGCTCCCGCAATAGCAAAAGGTTCTAGAAGTGAAAGCCAGTTTGGGGCTGCACCTTCTCCTTGCCGCATGTAAGCCACACCAAACTCCCTGATGCACTCTGTCCTCCCCTTCTCAAAGGAGTAGACGGTGGCATCAGGACACACCTGTGTCCCAGCAGCTGGGTGCCCAGCCGGGAGCAGGAGCAGGGCTGGGGCTGCTCCCAAAGTTGCCCCGCCCCAATGCCAGAGCCGGACATATGCTGAGGGGGGGCTGGATCAGGCTTTATTGTCCAGCTGCATGCCAGGAGTGAGCACAAAATCTACCTGCATTCTCTGCAGCATGCCATCCTGGAGCAGAGCCATTGCCAAAGGAAGCCGTGAGCCCGTGCCAAGCCAGTGCCGGAGTGGGATCCTAGCAGCACCTGTGGAAGCCGGGAGAGAGGAGCCCACCTGGAGCAGGTTCGTGCAGGATTAATCATCCCGTGGCTTCCCACCAGGGTCCTGTTGCTTCCAAAAGGCCCCACAGTGTCACTGTGGCCCCTCGGTTCCACCAGGTTCCATAGCGTCACTGTGGTGCCCAGGGTTCCGTCAGCTTCGCCAGCATCCCCACGGTCTGCAGAGCTCCCCGAGCTTCTGTGGTGTCACAGTGGAGGCAGGGTTGCATCAGGTTCCATAGCATCAGCACGGTCTCCAGGGCTCCCAGAGGTTCTGTGGTGTCACAGTGGAGGCAGGGTTGCATCAGGTTCCATAGCATCACCACAGTCTCCAGGGCTCCCTGAGCTTCTGTGGTGTCACAGTGGAGGCAGGGTTGCATCAGGTTCCATAGCATCAGCACGGTCTCCAGGGCTCCCAGAGGTTCTGTGGTGTCACAGAGGAGGCAGGGTTGCATCAGGTTCCATAGCATCAGCACGGTCTCCAGGGCTCCCCTGAGCTTCTGTGGTGGTGTCACAGAGGAGCCAGGCTTCCTTGTAGTTCCCCAGCATCACAAAGGCTCTCCTGGGAGCCACCGGTCACAAAGCACCGTGGGCTCTGTGCAGCCCCGCTGTGTCACAATGGCCGCTGGCTTCCACGAGCCCCCGCAGTGTCCCAGTGGGCCCCGTGGCTTTAGGAGTGGGTGGCTGGGAGTTGGTGCCAGCGGCTGGGGGAGCAGCAGCAGGGACTGTGTGTGGACAGTGCCATGGCCACTTGTGTGGCCACTGGTGTCTCTGTGCCAGGCACAGCCGTGGTGTGTAACACCGGCTCTGGGTCCTTTGGCTGTGCAGGTGGCAGTCACGGCCTGGAGCAGGGCTGCTCCCGGGGGACAGCCTGGGGCAGGAGGCTGCTGGAGATTCATTCCCCACACTCCTTGTCATGAGGTGCTCAGAGTGATTGGAAAGGCTGTTGGCAGCAGGCAGTTCTCTGGGTTCAAGCTGTGGAGCTGTCAGCGGGAATGCAAAGGCCAAGCTGGTGAGCCTTTTGTCCTGGTGCCTTTAGTGTGTGAGCAGTCCCTGGTGCCGTTGTCTTTGGATCCTGAGTGTGGGAGAGGCAAGGCTTAGGATGGTGCGTAGAGCTGAGAAGGAAAGTGCCGAGAGCAGCGTGTGTGCTGCTGCTTTGAGGGGTGCAGTTGAAGTTGTAGGCAGCAAGAGCTTTCTCAGCTGGCCCTTTTGTGAGCTCTGCTTTTGCCAGATGACTTCCATCTTACCCTCTTACCATCTTAGCCTCTCATTTTTGCATATCCCAAACCCCCTTCCAAACATCCAGCAGCTGCTTGTAAAGAAGAAGTCCTAGAACAAAAAGCCAGTGCTGCCTTTCATAGCCCCTTTGCTGTCTATGAAGTAGAGGAAAGAAGCTAGTGAGACGCACTTTCTTTCTCAACTCCATAGAGCGCATCCTTCTCTCAAGGTGGCAGAGTCCTTGGCGGAAGTGAAGCATCTGCAGCTGCAGTTCAGACTGAGAGATGTGCCAGGACAGGAAACATTTGCTGACCTTCCCTGTTCCCTGTGCAACATGATTCTCGCATCCCAGTCACTTTCACATACCTTCGGTATCCCTGAGTCCAAGCAGCTAAAGCTCACAGAGACAGAAGTGTCAGGAAGGAAAACGTTCCAAAAGCACCCCCTTCTCTTATCAGCATATAAATTGTGCACAACAGGCTGCGGCACCGAACCTTCCTTCTCAGATAGACATGCCATCACACTTTTCACTCTTGCAGCTCGGTTGAAAAGCTCCAGCAGCTGCTCCCGCAATAGCAAAAGGTTCTAGAAGTGAAAGCCAGTTTGGGGCTGCACCTTCTCCTTGCCGCATGTAAGCCACACCAAACTCCCTGATGCACTCTGTCCTCCCCTTCTCAAAGGAGTAGACGGTGGCATCAGGACACACCTGTGTCCCAGCAGCTGGGTGCCCAGCCGGGAGCAGGAGCAGGGCTGGGGCTGCTCCCAAAGTTGCCCCGCCCCAATGCCAGAGCCGGACATATGCTGAGGGGGGGCTGGATCAGGCTTTATTGTCCAGCTGCATGCCAGGAGTGAGCACAAAATCTACCTGCATTCTCTGCAGCATGCCATCCTGGAGCAGAGCCATTGCCAAAGGAAGCCGTGAGCCCGTGCCAAGCCAGTGCCGGAGTGGGATCCTAGCAGCACCTGTGGAAGCCGGGAGAGAGGAGCCCACCTGGAGCAGGTTCGTGCAGGATTAATCATCCCGTGGCTTCCCACCAGGGTCCTGTTGCTTCCAAAAGGCCCCACAGTGTCACTGTGGCCCCTCGGTTCCACCAGGTTCCATAGCGTCACTGTGGTGCCCAGGGTTCCGTCAGCTTCGCCAGCATCCCCACGGTCTGCAGAGCTCCCCGAGCTTCTGTGGTGTCACAGTGGAGGCAGGGTTGCATCAGGTTCCATAGCATCAGCACGGTCTCCAGGGCTCCCAGAGGTTCTGTGGTGTCACAGTGGAGGCAGGGTTGCATCAGGTTCCATAGCATCACCACAGTCTCCAGGGCTCCCTGAGCTTCTGTGGTGTCACAGTGGAGGCAGGGTTGCATCAGGTTCCATAGCATCAGCACGGTCTCCAGGGCTCCCAGAGGTTCTGTGGTGTCACAGAGGAGGCAGGGTTGCATCAGGTTCAATAGCATCAGCACGGTCTCCAGGGCTCCCCTGAGCTTCTGTGGTGGTGTCACAGAGGAGCCAGGCTTCCTTGTAGTTCCCCAGCATCACAAAGGCTCTCCTGGGAGCCACGGGTCACAAAGCACCGTGGGCTCTGTGCAGCCCCGCTGTGTCACAATGGCCGCTGGCTTCCACGAGCCCCCGCAGTGTCCCAGTGGGCCCCGTGGCTTTAGGAGTGGGTGGCTGGGAGTTGGTGCCAGCGGCTGGGGGAGCAGCAGCAGGGACTGTGTGTGGACAGTGCCATGGCCACTTGTGTGGCCACTGGTGTCTCTGTGCCAGGCACAGCCGTGGTGTGTAACACCGGCTCTGGGTCCTTTGGCTGTGCAGGTGGCAGTCACGGCCTGGAGCAGGGCTGCTCCCGGGGGACAGCCTGGGGCAGGAGGCTGCTGGAGATTCATTCCCCACACTCCTTGTCATGAGGTGCTCAGAGTGATTGGAAAGGCTGTTGGCAGCAGGCAGTTCTCTGGGTTCAAGCTGTGGAGCTGTCAGCGGGAATGCAAAGGCCAAGCTGGTGAGCCTTTTGTCCTGGTGCCTTTAGTGTGTGAGCAGTCCCTGGTGCCGTTGTCTTTGGATCCTGAGTGTGGGAGAGGCAAGGCTTAGGATGGTGCGTAGAGCTGAGAAGGAAAGTGCCGAGAGCAGCGTGTGTGCTGCTGCTTTGAGGGGTGCAGTTGAAGTTGTAGGCAGCAAGAGCTTTCTCAGCTGGCCCTTTTGTGAGCTCTGCTTTTGCCAGATGACTTCCATCTTACCCTCTTACCATCTTAGCCTCTCATTTTTGCATATCCCAAACCCCCTTCCAAACATCCAGCAGCTGCTTGTAAAGAAGAAGTCCTAGAACAAAAAGCCAGTGCTGCCTTTCATAGCCCCTTTGCTGTCTATGAAGTAGAGGAAAGAAGCTAGTGAGACGCACTTTCTTTCTCAACTCCATAGAGCGCATCCTTCTCTCAAGGTGGCAGAGTCCTTGGCGGAAGTGAAGCATCTGCAGCTGCAGTTCAGACTGAGAGATGTGCCAGGACAGGAAACATTTGCTGACCTTCCCTGTTCCCTGTGCAACATGATTCTCGCATCCCAGTCACTTTCACATACCTTCGGTATCCCTGAGTCCAAGCAGCTAAAGCTCACAGAGACAGAAGTGTCAGGAAGGAAAACGTTGCAAAAGCACCCCCTTCTCTTATCAGCATATAAATTGTGCACAACAGGCTGCGGCACCGAACCTTCCTTCTCAGATAGACATGCCATCACACTTTTCACTCTTGCAGCTCGGTTGAAAAGCTCCAGCAGCTGCTCCCGCAATAGCAAAAGGTTCTAGAAGTGAAAGCCAGTTTGGGGCTGCACCTTCTCCTTGCCGCATGTAAGCCACACCAAACTCCCTGATGCACTCTGTCCTCCCCTTCTCAAAGGAGTAGACGGTGGCATCAGGACACACCTGTGTCCCAGCAGCTGGGTGCCCAGCCGGGAGCAGGAGCAGGGCTGGGGCTGCTCCCAAAGTTGCCCCGCCCCAATGCCAGAGCCGGACATATGCTGAGGGGGGGCTGGATCAGGCTTTATTGTCCAGCTGCATGCCAGGAGTGAGCACAAAATCTACCTGCATTCTCTGCAGCATGCCATCCTGGAGCAGAGCCATTGCCAAAGGAAGCCGTGAGCCCGTGCCAAGCCAGTGCCGGAGTGGGATCCTAGCAGCACCTGTGGAAGCCGGGAGAGAGGAGCCCACCTGGAGCAGGTTCGTGCAGGATTAATCATCCCGTGGCTTCCCACCAGGGTCCTGTTGCTTCCAAAAGGCCCCACAGTGTCACTGTGGCCCCTCGGTTCCACCAGGTTCCATAGCGTCACTGTGGTGCCCAGGGTTCCGTCAGCTTCGCCAGCATCCCCACGGTCTGCAGAGCTCCCCGAGCTTCTGTGGTGTCACAGTGGAGGCAGGGTTGCATCAGGTTCCATAGCATCAGCACGGTCTCCAGGGCTCCCAGAGGTTCTGTGGTGTCACAGTGGAGGCAGGGTTGCATCAGGTTCCATAGCATCACCACAGTCTCCAGGGCTCCCTGAGCTTCTGTGGTGTCACAGTGGAGGCAGGGTTGCATCAGGTTCCATAGCATCAGCACGGTCTCCAGGGCTCCCAGAGGTTCTGTGGTGTCACAGAGGAGGCAGGGTTGCATCAGGTTCCATAGCATCAGCACGGTCTCCAGGGCTCCCAGAGGTTCTGTGGTGTCACAGAGGAGGCAGGGTTGCATCAGGTTCAATAGCATCAGCACGGTCTCCAGGGCTCCCCTGAGCTTCTGTGGTGGTGTCACAGAGGAGCCAGGCTTCCTTGTAGTTCCCCAGCATCACAAAGGCTCTCCTGGGAGCCACGGGTCACAAAGCACCGTGGGCTCTGTGCAGCCCCGCTGTGTCACAATGGCCGCTGGCTTCCACGAGCCCCCGCAGTGTCCCAGTGGGCCCCGTGGCTTTAGGAGTGGGTGGCTGGGAGTTGGTGCCAGCGGCTGGGGGAGCAGCAGCAGGGACTGTGTGTGGACAGTGCCATGGCCACTTGTGTGGCCACTGGTGTCTCTGTGCCAGGCACAGCCGTGGTGTGTAACACCGGCTCTGGGTCCTTTGGCTGTGCAGGTGGCAGTCACGGCCTGGAGCAGGGCTGCTCCCGGGGGACAGCCTGGGGCAGGAGGCTGCTGGAGATTCATTCCCCACACTCCTTGTCATGAGGTGCTCAGAGTGATTGGAAAGGCTGTTGGCAGCAGGCAGTTCTCTGGGTTCAAGCTGTGGAGCTGTCAGCGGGAATGCAAAGGCCAAGCTGGTGAGCCTTTTGTCCTGGTGCCTTTAGTGTGTGAGCAGTCCCTGGTGCCGTTGTCTTTGGATCCTGAGTGTGGGAGAGGCAAGGCTTAGGATGGTGCGTAGAGCTGAGAAGGAAAGTGCCGAGAGCAGCGTGTGTGCTGCTGCTTTGAGGGGTGCAGTTGAAGTTGTAGGCAGCAAGAGCTTTCTCAGCTGGCCCTTTTGTGAGCTCTGCTTTTGCCAGATGACTTCCATCTTACCCTCTTACCATCTTAGCCTCTCATTTTTGCATATCCCAAACCCCCTTCCAAACATCCAGCAGCTGCTTGTAAAGAAGAAGTCCTAGAACAAAAAGCCAGTGCTGCCTTTCATAGCCCCTTTGCTGTCTATGAAGTAGAGGAAAGAAGCTAGTGAGACGCACTTTCTTTCTCAACTCCATAGAGCGCATCCTTCTCTCAAGGTGGCAGAGTCCTTGGCGGAAGTGAAGCATCTGCAGCTGCAGTTCAGACTGAGAGATGTGCCAAGACAGGAAACATTTGCTGACCTTCCCTGTTCCCTGTGCAACATGATTCTCGCATCCCAGTCACTTTCACATACCTTCGGTATCCCTGAGTCCAAGCAGCTAAAGCTCACAGAGACAGAAGTGTCAGGAAGGAAAACGTTCCAAAAGCACCCCCTTCTCTTATCAGCATATAAATTGTGCACAACAGGCTGCGGCACCGAACCTTCCTTCTCAGATAGACATGCCATCACACTTTTCACTCTTGCAGCTCGGTTGAAAAGCTCCAGCAGCTGCTCCCGCAATAGCAAAAGGTTCTAGAAGTGAAAGCCAGTTTGGGGCTGCACCTTCTCCTTGCCGCATGTAAGCCACACCAAACTCCCTGATGCACTCTGTCCTCCCCTTCTCAAAGGAGTAGACGGTGGCATCAGGACACACCTGTGTCCCAGCAGCTGGGTGCCCAGCCGGGAGCAGGAGCAGGGCTGGGGCTGCTCCCAAAGTTGCCCCGCCCCAATGCCAGAGCCGGACATATGCTGAGGGGGGGCTGGATCAGGCTTTATTGTCCAGCTGCATGCCAGGAGTGAGCACAAAATCTACCTGCATTCTCTGCAGCATGCCATCCTGGAGCAGAGCCATTGCCAAAGGAAGCCGTGAGCCCGTGCCAAGCCAGTGCCGGAGTGGGATCCTAGCAGCACCTGTGGAAGCCGGGAGAGAGGAGCCCACCTGGAGCAGGTTCGTGCAGGATTAATCATCCCGTGGCTTCCCACCAGGGTCCTGTTGCTTCCAAAAGGCCCCACAGTGTCACTGTGGCCCCTCGGTTCCACCAGGTTCCATAGCGTCACTGTGGTGCCCAGGGTTCCGTCAGCTTCGCCAGCATCCCCACGGTCTGCAGAGCTCCCCGAGCTTCTGTGGTGTCACAGTGGAGGCAGGGTTGCATCAGGTTCCATAGCATCAGCACGGTCTCCAGGGCTCCCAGAGGTTCTGTGGTGTCACAGTGGAGGCAGGGTTGCATCAGGTTCCATAGCATCACCACAGTCTCCAGGGCTCCCTGAGCTTCTGTGGTGTCACAGTGGAGGCAGGGTTGCATCAGGTTCCATAGCATCAGCACGGTCTCCAGGGCTCCCAGAGGTTCTGTGGTGTCACAGAGGAGGCAGGGTTGCATCAGGTTCAATAGCATCAGCACGGTCTCCAGGGCTCCCCTGAGCTTCTGTGGTGGTGTCACAGAGGAGCCAGGCTTCCTTGTAGTTCCCCAGCATCACAAAGGCTCTCCTGGGAGCCACGGGTCACAAAGCACCGTGGGCTCTGTGCAGCCCCGCTGTGTCACAATGGCCGCTGGCTTCCACGAGCCCCCGCAGTGTCCCAGTGGGCCCCGTGGCTTTAGGAGTGGGTGGCTGGGAGTTGGTGCCAGCGGCTGGGGGAGCAGCAGCAGGGACTGTGTGTGGACAGTGCCATGGCCACTTGTGTGGCCACTGGTGTCTCTGTGCCAGGCACAGCCGTGGTGTGTAACACCGGCTCTGGGTCCTTTGGCTGTGCAGGTGGCAGTCACGGCCTGGAGCAGGGCTGCTCCCGGGGGACAGCCTGGGGCAGGAGGCTGCTGGAGATTCATTCCCCACACTCCTTGTCATGAGGTGCTCAGAGTGATTGGAAAGGCTGTTGGCAGCAGGCAGTTCTCTGGGTTCAAGCTGTGGAGCTGTCAGCGGGAATGCAAAGGCCAAGCTGGTGAGCCTTTTGTCCTGGTGCCTTTAGTGTGTGAGCAGTCCCTGGTGCCGTTGTCTTTGGATCCTGAGTGTGGGAGAGGCAAGGCTTAGGATGGTGCGTAGAGCTGAGAAGGAAAGTGCCGAGAGCAGCGTGTGTGCTGCTGCTTTGAGGGGTGCAGTTGAAGTTGTAGGCAGCAAGAGCTTTCTCAGCTGGCCCTTTTGTGAGCTCTGCTTTTGCCAGATGACTTCCATCTTACCCTCTTACCATCTTAGCCTCTCATTTTTGCATATCCCAAACCCCCTTCCAAACATCCAGCAGCTGCTTGTAAAGAAGAAGTCCTAGAACAAAAAGCCAGTGCTGCCTTTCATAGCCCCTTTGCTGTCTATGAAGTAGAGGAAAGAAGCTAGTGAGACGCACTTTCTTTCTCAACTCCATAGAGCGCATCCTTCTCTCAAGGTGGCAGAGTCCTTGGCGGAAGTGAAGCATCTGCAGCTGCAGTTCAGACTGAGAGATGTGCCAGGACAGGAAACATTTGCTGACCTTCCCTGTTCCCTGTGCAACATGATTCTCGCATCCCAGTCACTTTCACATACCTTCGGTATCCCTGAGTCCAAGCAGCTAAAGCTCACAGAGACAGAAGTGTCAGGAAGGAAAACGTTGCAAAAGCACCCCCTTCTCTTATCAGCATATAAATTGTGCACAACAGGCTGCGGCACCGAACCTTCCTTCTCAGATAGACATGCCATCACACTTTTCACTCTTGCAGCTCGGTTGAAAAGCTCCAGCAGCTGCTCCCGCAATAGCAAAAGGTTCTAGAAGTGAAAGCCAGTTTGGGGCTGCACCTTCTCCTTGCCGCATGTAAGCCACACCAAACTCCCTGATGCACTCTGTCCTCCCCTTCTCAAAGGAGTAGACGGTGGCATCAGGACACACCTGTGTCCCAGCAGCTGGGTGCCCAGCCGGGAGCAGGAGCAGGGCTGGGGCTGCTCCCAAAGTTGCCCCGCCCCAATGCCAGAGCCGGACATATGCTGAGGGGGGGCTGGATCAGGCTTTATTGTCCAGCTGCATGCCAGGAGTGAGCACAAAATCTACCTGCATTCTCTGCAGCATGCCATCCTGGAGCAGAGCCATTGCCAAAGGAAGCCGTGAGCCCGTGCCAAGCCAGTGCCGGAGTGGGATCCTAGCAGCACCTGTGGAAGCCGGGAGAGAGGAGCCCACCTGGAGCAGGTTCGTGCAGGATTAATCATCCCGTGGCTTCCCACCAGGGTCCTGTTGCTTCCAAAAGGCCCCACAGTGTCACTGTGGCCCCTCGGTTCCACCAGGTTCCATAGCGTCACTGTGGTGCCCAGGGTTCCGTCAGCTTCGCCAGCATCCCCACGGTCTGCAGAGCTCCCCGAGCTTCTGTGGTGTCACAGTGGAGGCAGGGTTGCATCAGGTTCCATAGCATCAGCACGGTCTCCAGGGCTCCCAGAGGTTCTGTGGTGTCACAGTGGAGGCAGGGTTGCATCAGGTTCCATAGCATCACCACAGTCTCCAGGGCTCCCTGAGCTTCTGTGGTGTCACAGTGGAGGCAGGGTTGCATCAGGTTCCATAGCATCAGCACGGTCTCCAGGGCTCCCAGAGGTTCTGTGGTGTCACAGAGGAGGCAGGGTTGCATCAGGTTCCATAGCATCAGCACGGTCTCCAGGGCTCCCAGAGGTTCTGTGGTGTCACAGAGGAGGCAGGGTTGCATCAGGTTCAATAGCATCAGCACGGTCTCCAGGGCTCCCCTGAGCTTCTGTGGTGGTGTCACAGAGGAGCCAGGCTTCCTTGTAGTTCCCCAGCATCACAAAGGCTCTCCTGGGAGCCACGGGTCACAAAGCACCGTGGGCTCTGTGCAGCCCCGCTGTGTCACAATGGCCGCTGGCTTCCACGAGCCCCCGCAGTGTCCCAGTGGGCCCCGTGGCTTTAGGAGTGGGTGGCTGGGAGTTGGTGCCAGCGGCTGGGGGAGCAGCAGCAGGGACTGTGTGTGGACAGTGCCATGGCCACTTGTGTGGCCACTGGTGTCTCTGTGCCAGGCACAGCCGTGGTGTGTAACACCGGCTCTGGGTCCTTTGGCTGTGCAGGTGGCAGTCACGGCCTGGAGCAGGGCTGCTCCCGGGGGACAGCCTGGGGCAGGAGGCTGCTGGAGATTCATTCCCCACACTCCTTGTCATGAGGTGCTCAGAGTGATTGGAAAGGCTGTTGGCAGCAGGCAGTTCTCTGGGTTCAAGCTGTGGAGCTGTCAGCGGGAATGCAAAGGCCAAGCTGGTGAGCCTTTTGTCCTGGTGCCTTTAGTGTGTGAGCAGTCCCTGGTGCCGTTGTCTTTGGATCCTGAGTGTGGGAGAGGCAAGGCTTAGGATGGTGCGTAGAGCTGAGAAGGAAAGTGCCGAGAGCAGCGTGTGTGCTGCTGCTTTGAGGGGTGCAGTTGAAGTTGTAGGCAGCAAGAGCTTTCTCAGCTGGCCCTTTTGTGAGCTCTGCTTTTGCCAGATGACTTCCATCTTACCCTCTTACCATCTTAGCCTCTCATTTTTGCATATCCCAAACCCCCTTCCAAACATCCAGCAGCTGCTTGTAAAGAAGAAGTCCTAGAACAAAAAGCCAGTGCTGCCTTTCATAGCCCCTTTGCTGTCTATGAAGTAGAGGAAAGAAGCTAGTGAGACGCACTTTCTTTCTCAACTCCATAGAGCGCATCCTTCTCTCAAGGTGGCAGAGTCCTTGGCGGAAGTGAAGCATCTGCAGCTGCAGTTCAGACTGAGAGATGTGCCAAGACAGGAAACATTTGCTGACCTTCCCTGTTCCCTGTGCAACATGATTCTCGCATCCCAGTCACTTTCACATACCTTCGGTATCCCTGAGTCCAAGCAGCTAAAGCTCACAGAGACAGAAGTGTCAGGAAGGAAAACGTTGCAAAAGCACCCCCTTCTCTTATCAGCATATAAATTGTGCACAACAGGCTGCGGCACCGAACCTTCCTTCTCAGATAGACATGCCATCACACTTTTCACTCTTGCAGCTCGGTTGAAAAGCTCCAGCAGCTGCTCCCGCAATAGCAAAAGGTTCTAGAAGTGAAAGCCAGTTTGGGGCTGCACCTTCTCCTTGCCGCATGTAAGCCACACCAAACTCCCTGATGCACTCTGTCCTCCCCTTCTCAAAGGAGTAGACGGTGGCATCAGGACACACCTGTGTCCCAGCAGCTGGGTGCCCAGCCGGGAGCAGGAGCAGGGCTGGGGCTGCTCCCAAAGTTGCCCCGCCCCAATGCCAGAGCCGGACATATGCTGAGGGGGGGCTGGATCAGGCTTTATTGTCCAGCTGCATGCCAGGAGTGAGCACAAAATCTACCTGCATTCTCTGCAGCATGCCATCCTGGAGCAGAGCCATTGCCAAAGGAAGCCGTGAGCCCGTGCCAAGCCAGTGCCGGAGTGGGATCCTAGCAGCACCTGTGGAAGCCGGGAGAGAGGAGCCCACCTGGAGCAGGTTCGTGCAGGATTAATCATCCCGTGGCTTCCCACCAGGGTCCTGTTGCTTCCAAAAGGCCCCACAGTGTCACTGTGGCCCCTCGGTTCCACCAGGTTCCATAGCGTCACTGTGGTGCCCAGGGTTCCGTCAGCTTCGCCAGCATCCCCACGGTCTGCAGAGCTCCCCGAGCTTCTGTGGTGTCACAGTGGAGGCAGGGTTGCATCAGGTTCCATAGCATCAGCACGGTCTCCAGGGCTCCCAGAGGTTCTGTGGTGTCACAGTGGAGGCAGGGTTGCATCAGGTTCCATAGCATCACCACAGTCTCCAGGGCTCCCTGAGCTTCTGTGGTGTCACAGTGGAGGCAGGGTTGCATCAGGTTCCATAGCATCAGCACGGTCTCCAGGGCTCCCAGAGGTTCTGTGGTGTCACAGAGGAGGCAGGGTTGCATCAGGTTCCATAGCATCACCACGGTCTCCAGGGCTCCAAGAGCTTCTGTGGTGTCACAGAGGAGGCAGGGTTGCATCAGGTTCAATAGCATCAGCACGGTCTCCAGGGCTCCCCTGAGCTTCTGTGGTGGTGTCACAGAGGAGCCAGGCTTCCTTGTAGTTCCCCAGCATCACAAAGGCTCTCCTGGGAGCCACGGGTCACAAAGCACCGTGGGCTCTGTGCAGCCCCGCTGTGTCACAATGGCCGCTGGCTTCCACGAGCCCCCGCAGTGTCCCAGTGGGCCCCGTGGCTTTAGGAGTGGGTGGCTGGGAGTTGGTGCCAGCGGCTGGGGGAGCAGCAGCAGGGACTGTGTGTGGACAGTGCCATGGCCACTTGTGTGGCCACTGGTGTCTCTGTGCCAGGCACAGCCGTGGTGTGTAACACCGGCTCTGGGTCCTTTGGCTGTGCAGGTGGCAGTCACGGCCTGGAGCAGGGCTGCTCCCGGGGGACAGCCTGGGGCAGGAGGCTGCTGGAGATTCATTCCCCACACTCCTTGTCATGAGGTGCTCAGAGTGATTGGAAAGGCTGTTGGCAGCAGGCAGTTCTCTGGGTTCAAGCTGTGGAGCTGTCAGCGGGAATGCAAAGGCCAAGCTGGTGAGCCTTTTGTCCTGGTGCCTTTAGTGTGTGAGCAGTCCCTGGTGCCGTTGTCTTTGGATCCTGAGTGTGGGAGAGGCAAGGCTTAGGATGGTGCGTAGAGCTGAGAAGGAAAGTGCCGAGAGCAGCGTGTGTGCTGCTGCTTTGAGGGGTGCAGTTGAAGTTGTAGGCAGCAAGAGCTTTCTCAGCTGGCCCTTTTGTGAGCTCTGCTTTTGCCAGATGACTTCCATCTTACCCTCTTACCATCTTAGCCT
Organism: Aphelocoma coerulescens; assembly: GCF_041296385.1. Lineage (NCBI taxonomy): Eukaryota > Metazoa > Chordata > Aves > Passeriformes > Corvidae > Aphelocoma > Aphelocoma coerulescens. The sequence continues at coordinate 5,382 of NW_027183700.1, read as the reverse complement.
CTCATTTTTGCATATCCCAAACCCCCTTCCAAACATCCAGCAGCTGCTTGTAAAGAAGAAGTCCTAGAACAAAAAGCCAGTGCTGCCTTTCATAGCCCCTTTGCTGTCTATGAAGTAGAGGAAAGAAGCTAGTGAGACGCACTTTCTTTCTCAACTCCATAGAGCGCATCCTTCTCTCAAGGTGGCAGAGTCCTTGGCGGAAGTGAAGCATCTGCAGCTGCAGTTCAGACTGAGAGATGTGCCAGGACAGGAAACATTTGCTGACCTTCCCTGTTCCCTGTGCAACATGATTCTCGCATCCCAGTCACTTTCACATACCTTCGGTATCCCTGAGTCCAAGCAGCTAAAGCTCACAGAGACAGAAGTGTCAGGAAGGAAAACGTTCCAAAAGCACCCCCTTCTCTTATCAGCATATAAATTGTGCACAACAGGCTGCGGCACCGAACCTTCCTTCTCAGATAGACATGCCATCACACTTTTCACTCTTGCAGCTCGGTTGAAAAGCTCCAGCAGCTGCTCCCGCAATAGCAAAAGGTTCTAGAAGTGAAAGCCAGTTTGGGGCTGCACCTTCTCCTTGCCGCATGTAAGCCACACCAAACTCCCTGATGCACTCTGTCCTCCCCTTCTCAAAGGAGTAGACGGTGGCATCAGGACACACCTGTGTCCCAGCAGCTGGGTGCCCAGCCGGGAGCAGGAGCAGGGCTGGGGCTGCTCCCAAAGTTGCCCCGCCCCAATGCCAGAGCCGGACATATGCTGAGGGGGGGCTGGATCAGGCTTTATTGTCCAGCTGCATGCCAGGAGTGAGCACAAAATCTACCTGCATTCTCTGCAGCATGCCATCCTGGAGCAGAGCCATTGCCAAAGGAAGCCGTGAGCCCGTGCCAAGCCAGTGCCGGAGTGGGATCCTAGCAGCACCTGTGGAAGCCGGGAGAGAGGAGCCCACCTGGAGCAGGTTCGTGCAGGATTAATCATCCCGTGGCTTCCCACCAGGGTCCTGTTGCTTCCAAAAGGCCCCACAGTGTCACTGTGGCCCCTCGGTTCCACCAGGTTCCATAGCGTCACTGTGGTGCCCAGGGTTCCGTCAGCTTCGCCAGCATCCCCACGGTCTGCAGAGCTCCCCGAGCTTCTGTGGTGTCACAGTGGAGGCAGGGTTGCATCAGGTTCCATAGCATCAGCACGGTCTCCAGGGCTCCCAGAGGTTCTGTGGTGTCACAGTGGAGGCAGGGTTGCATCAGGTTCCATAGCATCACCACAGTCTCCAGGGCTCCCTGAGCTTCTGTGGTGTCACAGTGGAGGCAGGGTTGCATCAGGTTCCATAGCATCAGCACGGTCTCCAGGGCTCCCAGAGGTTCTGTGGTGTCACAGAGGAGGCAGGGTTGCATCAGGTTCCATAGCATCAGCACGGTCTCCAGGGCTCCCAGAGGTTCTGTGGTGTCACAGAGGAGGCAGGGTTGCATCAGGTTCAATAGCATCAGCACGGTCTCCAGGGCTCCCCTGAGCTTCTGTGGTGGTGTCACAGAGGAGCCAGGCTTCCTTGTAGTTCCCCAGCATCACAAAGGCTCTCCTGGGAGCCACGGGTCACAAAGCACCGTGGGCTCTGTGCAGCCCCGCTGTGTCACAATGGCCGCTGGCTTCCACGAGCCCCCGCAGTGTCCCAGTGGGCCCCGTGGCTTTAGGAGTGGGTGGCTGGGAGTTGGTGCCAGCGGCTGGGGGAGCAGCAGCAGGGACTGTGTGTGGACAGTGCCATGGCCACTTGTGTGGCCACTGGTGTCTCTGTGCCAGGCACAGCCGTGGTGTGTAACACCGGCTCTGGGTCCTTTGGCTGTGCAGGTGGCAGTCACGGCCTGGAGCAGGGCTGCTCCCGGGGGACAGCCTGGGGCAGGAGGCTGCTGGAGATTCATTCCCCACACTCCTTGTCATGAGGTGCTCAGAGTGATTGGAAAGGCTGTTGGCAGCAGGCAGTTCTCTGGGTTCAAGCTGTGGAGCTGTCAGCGGGAATGCAAAGGCCAAGCTGGTGAGCCTTTTGTCCTGGTGCCTTTAGTGTGTGAGCAGTCCCTGGTGCCGTTGTCTTTGGATCCTGAGTGTGGGAGAGGCAAGGCTTAGGATGGTGCGTAGAGCTGAGAAGGAAAGTGCCGAGAGCAGCGTGTGTGCTGCTGCTTTGAGGGGTGCAGTTGAAGTTGTAGGCAGCAAGAGCTTTCTCAGCTGGCCCTTTTGTGAGCTCTGCTTTTGCCAGATGACTTCCATCTTACCCTCTTACCATCTTAGCCTCTCATTTTTGCATATCCCAAACCCCCTTCCAAACATCCAGCAGCTGCTTGTAAAGAAGAAGTCCTAGAACAAAAAGCCAGTGCTGCCTTTCATAGCCCCTTTGCTGTCTATGAAGTAGAGGAAAGAAGCTAGTGAGACGCACTTTCTTTCTCAACTCCATAGAGCGCATCCTTCTCTCAAGGTGGCAGAGTCCTTGGCGGAAGTGAAGCATCTGCAGCTGCAGTTCAGACTGAGAGATGTGCCAGGACAGGAAACATTTGCTGACCTTCCCTGTTCCCTGTGCAACATGATTCTCGCATCCCAGTCACTTTCACATACCTTCGGTATCCCTGAGTCCAAGCAGCTAAAGCTCACAGAGACAGAAGTGTCAGGAAGGAAAACGTTCCAAAAGCACCCCCTTCTCTTATCAGCATATAAATTGTGCACAACAGGCTGCGGCACCGAACCTTCCTTCTCAGATAGACATGCCATCACACTTTTCACTCTTGCAGCTCGGTTGAAAAGCTCCAGCAGCTGCTCCCGCAATAGCAAAAGGTTCTAGAAGTGAAAGCCAGTTTGGGGCTGCACCTTCTCCTTGCCGCATGTAAGCCACACCAAACTCCCTGATGCACTCTGTCCTCCCCTTCTCAAAGGAGTAGACGGTGGCATCAGGACACACCTGTGTCCCAGCAGCTGGGTGCCCAGCCGGGAGCAGGAGCAGGGCTGGGGCTGCTCCCAAAGTTGCCCCGCCCCAATGCCAGAGCCGGACATATGCTGAGGGGGGGCTGGATCAGGCTTTATTGTCCAGCTGCATGCCAGGAGTGAGCACAAAATCTACCTGCATTCTCTGCAGCATGCCATCCTGGAGCAGAGCCATTGCCAAAGGAAGCCGTGAGCCCGTGCCAAGCCAGTGCCGGAGTGGGATCCTAGCAGCACCTGTGGAAGCCGGGAGAGAGGAGCCCACCTGGAGCAGGTTCGTGCAGGATTAATCATCCCGTGGCTTCCCACCAGGGTCCTGTTGCTTCCAAAAGGCCCCACAGTGTCACTGTGGCCCCTCGGTTCCACCAGGTTCCATAGCGTCACTGTGGTGCCCAGGGTTCCGTCAGCTTCGCCAGCATCCCCACGGTCTGCAGAGCTCCCCGAGCTTCTGTGGTGTCACAGTGGAGGCAGGGTTGCATCAGGTTCCATAGCATCAGCACGGTCTCCAGGGCTCCCAGAGGTTCTGTGGTGTCACAGTGGAGGCAGGGTTGCATCAGGTTCCATAGCATCACCACAGTCTCCAGGGCTCCCTGAGCTTCTGTGGTGTCACAGTGGAGGCAGGGTTGCATCAGGTTCCATAGCATCAGCACGGTCTCCAGGGCTCCCAGAGGTTCTGTGGTGTCACAGAGGAGGCAGGGTTGCATCAGGTTCAATAGCATCAGCACGGTCTCCAGGGCTCCCCTGAGCTTCTGTGGTGGTGTCACAGAGGAGCCAGGCTTCCTTGTAGTTCCCCAGCATCACAAAGGCTCTCCTGGGAGCCACGGGTCACAAAGCACCGTGGGCTCTGTGCAGCCCCGCTGTGTCACAATGGCCGCTGGCTTCCACGAGCCCCCGCAGTGTCCCAGTGGGCCCCGTGGCTTTAGGAGTGGGTGGCTGGGAGTTGGTGCCAGCGGCTGGGGGAGCAGCAGCAGGGACTGTGTGTGGACAGTGCCATGGCCACTTGTGTGGCCACTGGTGTCTCTGTGCCAGGCACAGCCGTGGTGTGTAACACCGGCTCTGGGTCCTTTGGCTGTGCAGGTGGCAGTCACGGCCTGGAGCAGGGCTGCTCCCGGGGGACAGCCTGGGGCAGGAGGCTGCTGGAGATTCATTCCCCACACTCCTTGTCATGAGGTGCTCAGAGTGATTGGAAAGGCTGTTGGCAGCAGGCAGTTCTCTGGGTTCAAGCTGTGGAGCTGTCAGCGGGAATGCAAAGGCCAAGCTGGTGAGCCTTTTGTCCTGGTGCCTTTAGTGTGTGAGCAGTCCCTGGTGCCGTTGTCTTTGGATCCTGAGTGTGGGAGAGGCAAGGCTTAGGATGGTGCGTAGAGCTGAGAAGGAAAGTGCCGAGAGCAGCGTGTGTGCTGCTGCTTTGAGGGGTGCAGTTGAAGTTGTAGGCAGCAAGAGCTTTCTCAGCTGGCCCTTTTGTGAGCTCTGCTTTTGCCAGATGACTTCCATCTTACCCTCTTACCATCTTAGCCTCTCATTTTTGCATATCCCAAACCCCCTTCCAAACATCCAGCAGCTGCTTGTAAAGAAGAAGTCCTAGAACAAAAAGCCAGTGCTGCCTTTCATAGCCCCTTTGCTGTCTATGAAGTAGAGGAAAGAAGCTAGTGAGACGCACTTTCTTTCTCAACTCCATAGAGCGCATCCTTCTCTCAAGGTGGCAGAGTCCTTGGCGGAAGTGAAGCATCTGCAGCTGCAGTTCAGACTGAGAGATGTGCCAGGACAGGAAACATTTGCTGACCTTCCCTGTTCCCTGTGCAACATGATTCTCGCATCCCAGTCACTTTCACATACCTTCGGTATCCCTGAGTCCAAGCAGCTAAAGCTCACAGAGACAGAAGTGTCAGGAAGGAAAACGTTGCAAAAGCACCCCCTTCTCTTATCAGCATATAAATTGTGCACAACAGGCTGCGGCACCGAACCTTCCTTCTCAGATAGACATGCCATCACACTTTTCACTCTTGCAGCTCGGTTGAAAAGCTCCAGCAGCTGCTCCCGCAATAGCAAAAGGTTCTAGAAGTGAAAGCCAGTTTGGGGCTGCACCTTCTCCTTGCCGCATGTAAGCCACACCAAACTCCCTGATGCACTCTGTCCTCCCCTTCTCAAAGGAGTAGACGGTGGCATCAGGACACACCTGTGTCCCAGCAGCTGGGTGCCCAGCCGGGAGCAGGAGCAGGGCTGGGGCTGCTCCCAAAGTTGCCCCGCCCCAATGCCAGAGCCGGACATATGCTGAGGGGGGGCTGGATCAGGCTTTATTGTCCAGCGGCATGCCAGGAGTGAGCACAAAATCTACCTGCATTCTCTGCAGCATGCCATCCTGGAGCAGAGCCATTGCCAAAGGAAGCCGTGAGCCCGTGCCAAGCCAGTGCCGGAGTGGGATCCTAGCAGCACCTGTGG